>NW_019385127.1:392094-394599 GCF_000671375.1 Centruroides sculpturatus | reverse complement strand
TTGGATGTATGACGGAGATAAGAGTTGTCAGTAATTATATGTTCCTAGAATTCCCGACGATCGTTCAGATGTTACGAGTGTTTGAAAAATTTATCTGCTTTCGTAGAGTGAAAATACTTTGGCAATGTTCGCCACACAGTTAGAGAATCGTTGTTTTTGTGCTTATTTTTACAAACTCATTTTACTATTTCATCAAGTAAGTTTATAAGAAATATAATATTTCCGGAGGATAGCAACTAATTGTTTTATTACGCGTTAGATAATTNGTACTTTACATAAATTTTGATTTATAGATGTTTGAAATACTATATTATAATTATTAATATTTGTTTGTCCACTCCACGAGTCAACTATTAATAATGAGTTTTCTGTTATATTTGGAGGTAATACATCTTTTACATAGTTTATAATAATTGCAGTAAATAATTTACCAGTTGAGCTTGAAGTAACAGTAACGTTTGGGGCATTAAACAGCGATCTTTGAACTTTAGGTCCAAAGGTTCTGTGAGCCTCTTGTAAGCAAATAACTTGTCCGTTAGCATTAATTAAATATTGAACAGTGTAGGAATGCATAACTTTATTACTTGGAGAATGTGCAAATCCAATAGTATTTTTTTCTCCTTTATATGAAAAGTGATCTTAGCGAAATAATTTTTTATGAAAAACCACACTGATCCATATTGAATATAAAGTTACGCGAATAAGATATCAACAAATTTTTTAATGTTTGAAATTGCGCAGCTTTTATTAAAATATCCTTTTCGTTTACTATTTCTGTTTTATTTACAAGTTTTGTAATTTTTCGAGATACTAAACTGTATTCTTTTTTAAATTTAGCAACCGAGGAATCACTATCTGCAAACTTAAATGAACTATTCAGCTCAAAAAATTTCTGAAATGCCCATATTTTTAATTGATTAACTTTAACAATTTTATAGCTGCCTCGAGCTTCGTCAAACATTTGTTTAGCATGTTCTTTAATCATTTTTAATGTTCCAATTCTGTTATCGAAATTTAAATTGTTTTCCCATTTATATAAATAACTAAAATTCTTTAGATCCTTTCCGCTGTAACGTGCGTAATTTCCATTTTGAATGTTTCTTATACAAGTTAAGAATTTTTTCTTTTCGATGTGTTGAGATTATATTCTTATCAGCTTTTTCAACTGCAAAGACGACATAGAAAGAGATCTGCTCCAGGGGTATATTCTGTCCCACTAAGGGACCATGGATTTCAAAGAGACCTGGTATATATTGGCTCCTCGATACGCCCTCTAGATAAGCGTATACGCGAACACAAATATGACATTCAGCATAACAGATGCATCACTGCCCTATCTACTTATGCTTTGATCCCGGGCATAAATGCCGACTTACATAACGCGCGAATTATTAAACTTTCACACAGAAGGGAACACATAAGAACGCTAGAAACCCTGGAAATATATAAAGCGGGGTTACGAAATAACTGCATCAACTATAAAGATGCGAGTAATATTTCTACAGCTTGGATGTTTGTCATTGAAGGGGAAGTCCCCACAACTCTAGTTAAGGTGTTTCTAACATTTCATGTGCGTGTAAAATAAAATTGTTTAGATAAGATTATTTAAATATATTTTTTTATGCAATGCTTGATACGCATGCTCATAATGAGTTGAATATGTTCCAAAACTTTTAAATCTGTAAGCATAACGACTTTTCGAATCTCGAAACGTTTAACCTGAAGAAGGCCGAAGAATACGGTCGGAAACGTTTGTTTTTCAAATAAATATTTTACTGGTCAAAGGTTTATTGTGAATCGATTTTTATATATATTGAACCAGTACCTGGTGAGAAGGAACCTTTACATAAAGTTATTAACTAAATTTTATTAATATTTATTAAAAAACACTCCAACAGTTCCCTTGTGAGTAGCGCCTAGAAAGGTGCTGAAAAGAATAATTCAAAAATGGTAGCTCATTTATGGAAGTAAGCAGTGGTTGTTTGTGATAAGATTATGTAAAGTAAAGCCGAAGCTCTGATTGTATTGGTATTTCCTACTCTGTGTCTGTCGTACGGTAAAATGGCAGCGTTCATCTGTTTTGATTGAATTCTCCCCCTCGCGCACTAGTTGTTTGTACTGACGACGACTGATTGTCTAATATCTTTCTGGAGGTTTCTAACTGTTTAGAAATTTGACTTATCTTCATATCGCGTCTTGCAGGGTTTCACTCTTTCGGTTTTTGTTTGGCTACACTTTACCATTTCCTGTACTGTACGTTTCTGATATTCTTTCGCGGTTTATTAGTTAATTGCTCAAATGTCTCCTCTCTAATAGCTACTCGTAGTGCTTGAAAAAATGTAGCTGAATCATGGATCGTGACATTACGCTTTATCCTTTTATTTAAGCCGAACAACAACTGGATACAGAGCTTCTCACTCAATTCTCGCTGCTGACACCTTTTTATAATGATACTGTTCTGTTCATCTTAGTGTGTTTTATCACCATTGCATTTGCAATCTGACA
>NW_019385127.1:329389-387761 GCF_000671375.1 Centruroides sculpturatus | reverse complement strand
TCTTTATAAATTTCCTTATATGGTGCTAAGCACTTATGAAGAATAAAGCAAGTATGAAATAAGAGAAAAACATCTGGCAATATCAGAAGCAGAAGCGTCGAGATCTGGCAACATTGAAGCAAGTTTCGAGAAGGACCACCTGTATCGACAGAAGACGAGAAGAGAAAATTTACATACTTAAGTAC
The DNA here is from genome assembly GCF_000671375.1 of Centruroides sculpturatus. Classification (NCBI taxonomy): domain Eukaryota; kingdom Metazoa; phylum Arthropoda; class Arachnida; order Scorpiones; family Buthidae; genus Centruroides; species Centruroides sculpturatus. The sequence continues at coordinate 387,576 of NW_019385127.1, read as the reverse complement.
TAATAGTTCACGAAAATAATAATTTTCGTGAACTATTATTAGTTAAGTATGTAAAAATTTATTACATTTCCTGTTGTACCAGGGTTTTACCCAATTCTCAAACCGTGTCAGAGTGAATCCGTGCTATAAAAGTACCGTGTTATACGGGGGATGGTACCAATACTCGAACCGTGTTAGAGTGAATCCGTGCTATAGAAGTGCCGTGTTATACGGGGGTTACCTGTATATATATATGCCTCCATGGTCCCCACGGAGCTGCCAGTTCAGGAAGATTTTGCCGAGTAGTGTCGCCCGGATGGTTAGGTTGAGTCCACTGTCCGATAGCTAAAGTCTTTTCGGACCTGCCCAAGCCATGATGGGACTGCTGGGGAGCAGAGGCAGGACGATTTACGCTATTTTTATTTAACTTTTGCGGTAGATTATTAGCTCGCCTGGGCCTCCGCCAAGGCTGGGTAATGCCAAATATCTAGAAACGGTCGAGTTGTCTAATGCTTTCTCTATTGTCACCGTTTTCGAGCCATTACTGACCGTAACGCGCCGGGTGAAAGTGTAAAAGTTCAAAGTCTTGACTACCTCTGGGCTCATTTTCCTAAACTGCGCTTGATAGAAGGTTATACAAATAACGTTTGATTCATATGAAAATAAATTTCGATTCAATAACATTCGAACAAATTCCGATATCGCGATGAAAACAAATTGTTTGTAACTAGAATCGAAGCGAACTATATTCTGAAAAAGGAACTGTTGGAGTGTCTTTTATAAATATTATTAAAATTTAGTTAATAATTACGTTAAAAGTATACAAACTCTATATTAAATTTGTAATATTCACTAAATCTATTAATCAGGACTGATAGCAATCAAATATTTATATTAGTTTAAAACAAATATGCAAATTTTTAGTTGTGAAAAGGTCACAGAGGAAGACGGCGATATTACATGTACAGAGTAGAGTAAGGAAGAAACTCAAATAAATAGTAGAGTAAGGAAGAAACTCAAACTTCAAATAAATATTATATGAAAGATTAGATATATATACTACTTTAACAATAAAATATAATATAAAAGTAATGATAGAATAAATATAAGGAAAATAATCGAAATGTAATAAGTAAATACATTTTATTAGATGTATTTAATTGAAAAGTAATTACATTCACAAATTATTAGATGGGCAACTATTTACGTGATATTTTTTAACAAAACAAAATAAACAAAGAACTTGTTGACATCGTGCACATTTAACAAATCGCAGATTTTTGCAATTATTCTCAGCACAATTTAAACTGTAAGTGTTTAATTAAAAAAGAAAAACAAACTTGTTTTACGTTTAAAAATTCACATTTTTCATATGTACAGTACGTCCAGAAGCAAACCATCCATATTTATCAAGTTATTAATTAAATATTGGCGCAGATAATTGATGATAATGAATCGAATGTAATTTCATTATGCCATTTTTAGTTGTCCAATACAATTTCATCGAAGAATCATTACAAAATAATTGTATAGCATTTAAAATTTCTTTATCTAAAAGTATAAAAGTTTTACTTGTCTATGAAATCCAACATCTAAAGCAGGGATGGGCAACCTTTTTGTGTGTAAGGGCCGCATAACAGAGAAAAGAGAAGGAAAATGCCGGTAAATCACAATTATTTATTTATATATAATTATAAATTAGCATAGGTATACTTAATTTAGCTTCTGGAACTGATTTAAACGTAATATATCTGAAATTATTTGGTTAAATATTAGTCACCGCTAGCTTTAAATTAGTTTCGATGTGTCTGTTAGCCGGTTTCTTGTTTTAATTTTTACTAAATTCATTGCGGTAAAAACTGTCCACATACATAATTTGTAAAAAATAACGTTTGAATTTTTGCTGCATACTTCCTTAAGCTGGGAAATTGATATATTTATTCATATTTTATGAGACGAGGACCGCAAAAATATTAATGCGGGCCGCAGGTTGCCCATCCCTGATCTAAACGTTGGTATATAGATGTACTGTACACTTTGGTGGAATAATTAGTACTTTACATAAATTTTGATTCATACATGTTTGAAATACTATATTATAATTATTAATATTTGTTTGTCCACTCCACGAGTCAACTATTAATAATGAGTTTTCTGTTATATTTGGAGATAATACATCTTTTACATAGTTTATAATAATTGCTGTAGATAATTTATCAGTTGAGCTTGAAATAACAGTAACGTTTGGGGCATTAAACAGCGATCTTTGAACTTTAGGTACAAAGGTTCTATGAGCCTCTTGTAAGAAAATAACTTGTCCGTTAGCATTAATTAATTATTGAACAGTGTAGGAACGCATAACTTTATTACTTGGAGAATGTGCAAATCCACAATAGTATTTTTTTCTCCTTTATATGAAAGTGATCTTACGGAAATCATTGTTTATGAAAAACCACACTGATCCATATTGAATATAAAGTTACGCGAATTAGATAACAACAAAATTTTTACTGTTTGAAATTGCGCAGTTTTTATTAAAATATCCTTTTCGTTTACTATTTCTGTTTTATTTACAAGTTTTGTAATTTTTCGAGATACTAAACTGTATTCTTTTGTAAATTTAGCAACCGAGGAATCACTATCTGCAAACTTAAATGAACTATTCAGCTCAAAACATTTCTGAAATGCCCATATTTTTAATTGATTAACTTTAACAATTTTATAGCTGCCTTGAGCTTCGTCAAACATTTGTTTAGCATGTTCTTTAATCATTTTTAATGTTTCAATTTTGTTATCGAAATTTAAATTGTTTTTCCCATTTATATAAATAACTAAAATTCTTTAGATCCTTTCCGCTGTAACGTGCGTAATTTCCATTTTGAATGTTTCTTATACAAGTTAAGAATTTCTTCTTTTCGATGTGTTGAGATTATATTCTTATCAGCTTTTTCATCATCATTTGAATATTCTGATTTACAGTCAGTGTCTGCGTTATCAACTTCTTTTTCTTCAATCAGAAAAGTGATTTTTTATCCGTCTGAAATATGTTTATTCAAATTATTATTTTCTAACTGACAAAACTCGTTGTCATCTCTACTTACATAATTACTTAAAACATCGTTAAATGCATTAAAAAGCATTTTAGCTACCTGTTTATCAATGTCCAAAATAANTTATCGAAATTTAAATTGTTTTCCCATTTATATAAATAACTAAAATTCTTTAGATCCTTTCCGCTGTAACGTGCGTAATTTCCATTTTGAATGTTTCTTATACAAGTTAAGAATTTTTTCTTTTCGATGTGTTGAGATTATATTCTTATCAGCTTTTTCAACTGCAAAGACGACATAGAAAGAGATCTGCTCCAGGGGTATATTCTGTCCCACTAAGGGACCATGGATTTCAAAGAGACCTGGTATATATTGGCTCCTCGATACGCCCTCTAGATAAGCGTATACGCGAACACAAATATGACATTCAGCATAACAGATGCATCACTGCCCTATCTACTTATGCTTTGATCCCGGGCATAAATGCCGACTTACATAACGCGCGAATTATTAAACTTTCACACAGAAGGGAACACATAAGAACGCTAGAAACCCTGGAAATATATAAAGCGGGGTTACGAAATAACTGCATCAACTATAAAGATGCGAGTAATATTTCTACAGCTTGGATGTTTGTCATTGAAGGGGAAGTCCCCACAACTCTAGTTAAGGTGTTTCTAACATTTCATGTGCGTGTAAAATAAAATTGTTTAGATAAGATTATTTAAATATATTTTTTTATGCAATGCTTGATACGCATGCTCATAATGAGTTGAATATGTTCCAAAACTTTTAAATCTGTAAGCATAACGACTTTTCGAATCTCGAAACGTTTAACCTGAAGAAGGCCGAAGAATACGGTCGGAAACGTTTGTTTTTCAAATAAATATTTTACTGGTCAAAGGTTTATTGTGAATCGATTTTTATATATATTGAACCAGTACCTGGTGAGAAGGAACCTTTACATAAAGTTATTAACTAAATTTTATTAATATTTATTAAAAAACACTCCAACAGTTCCCTTGTGAGTAGCGCCTAGAAAGGTGCTGAAAAGAATAATTCAAAAATGGTAGCTCATTTATGGAAGTAAGCAGTGGTTGTTTGTGATAAGATTATGTAAAGTAAAGCCGAAGCTCTGATTGTATTGGTATTTCCTACTCTGTGTCTGTCGTACGGTAAAATGGCAGCGTTCATCTGTTTTGATTGAATTCTCCCCCTCGCGCACTAGTTGTTTGTACTGACGACGACTGATTGTCTAATATCTTTCTGGAGGTTTCTAACTGTTTAGAAATTTGACTTATCTTCATATCGCGTCTTGCAGGGTTTCACTCTTTCGGTTTTTGTTTGGCTACACTTTACCATTTCCTGTACTGTACGTTTCTGATATTCTTTCGCGGTTTATTAGTTAATTGCTCAAATGTCTCCTCTCTAATAGCTACTCGTAGTGCTTGAAAAAATGTAGCTGAATCATGGATCGTGACATTACGCTTTATCCTTTTACAACAACTGGATACAGAGCTTCTCACTCAATTCTCGCTGCTGACACCTTTTTATAATGATACTGTTCTGTTCATCTTAGCGTGTTCTATCACCATTGCATTTGCAATCTGACTGCAAACTCCTGGACCTTTTCGTCCTTCTTTTAAGTGCATGCATGAATTTGTGTACTCGGATCGAGTATGTTTCGCAGTTGAATCGTTCGATCATTAACCGTTTAAAATTAACATATTCAGTCACGCATTTCATACCTAAGTCGCGCCAAGCAAAATTGTACTTTTCCCGTAAGTTTGTATTTAGCGATACTTAAACACTGGTACTGAGTCCAGCCAACTTTGCAATCTTGTCCGAAGTATTGTGGGGGCTTAGGGCCCATCAAAAATTGGATTATGGGAATTTAGGGTAGGATCCTGCCACCAAATGTGTTTTCGGACACACCGCCGATTAAGATAAAAAAAAAGAAAAAAGACAGATAGTTAATTAAGGCGCGAATGTCAGAGTGACTCGGAAGTCCAGGAATAAGCCCATCAGGAAAATTAATGCAAAGTCACTAAACTAATTTAAGAATAAAACAGAAAATTTATTATTGAAAAACGAAACATAACATTCGAACTTAGTTTAAATTAATAGTAAGTACAAAATCTGTTTTAGGGAGTTAGCCTATTTTTATTTGTAAAATGGTTGGTACCTAGTGGGGAGGATCCGAACTTCGCGATTCACAACATACCAGGAAAAGAATTGTCTTCTCTTGTAGGAGTTGACTTCCTTTCTGAATGCTGTATTGTTTTTCCCCCTCTCTTCTTTCTGCTTTCTCTTCCTCTCTCCTTTCCTTTCACTTTCTCTCTCTTTCTTCTTCACCTTTTTGTCTTCTTTCTCCTTCACTCAGTCCCTCACTAAGTTTTTCACTCTAGGTTTCGTCATTTCCTTTTATTTTATTTCTCGTTTTCACCAATGATTTTGTTCAGGAAAAAGTTGAGGTAATTTGCAATAAGCATGATGAGTCATCCAGTAGTTCTTCTGCTCTCTTGTCTATTAAAAATTATATACATCCACGTGACATGGATAAAGTAGCATCCGTCATCTTACACCATTAAAAAAGGAGGAAACGATCATCGTCCTGATTCTTTCTTTCCATCTTTTCCTTCGCATTTTGTGAGATTTATAACAATTAATGGATAATTTTTTTATTCTAGCTCGTTTCTCTGAATTATTTTTAACTGGTATTACTAAAAATTTTGAAAGGGGTTCCTAAAATTGGAAAAATTTTAGGGATCCCCTTTCTAAACGACGTTACAACATAGGTTCATAAGTATAAATAATTCGAATGTCGCATTCACACACATCGAGATGTGGGTGAAAAGGGTGTCCTGTCTGGCAGTTAGCAATGTTCACAATTAGACAAACAGAAAAAAATATAAAATACATATATAGCTTAAAATACAATAAATTGATTAAAATTATAATTATAATGTTAACAGTAATTTGAGAATATATATATATATATAAACAGATCTATAATAATAACCAAAATTTTGGAAAAATGATGGACCTTACAGTATCAAATAAACCAATGACATGGCCTTCCCCAGAAAAGTTCGGTATTATTCCCCAAAGGCTAAAAAGGCACTAAGTGAGCTACCGCCACGAGTACGCGCTGAAGAGCCTGTCTCGGTTTTCATTGTTTTGGCTTACTTTTAGCACAAAGCAACTTGAAATTTTGATCTCAGCTTCTCTACAACATATCAATAATTATTATCTAGAAAATTAAGATTTTAAATTTGAAATCTTAATTTTCGAATTATAGATTTCCTTTTAGTTTTCTTTATTAAAAAAGCAGTTTTTATTGGCTAGATATTAGAAAGTAAGATAATCTTTATGGGGATCGACACATTGACAGCTAGTAATGAAGTCATTAGGCTTATTGAAAACAAGTCTGTTGCTGTAACTATTGTATTTAGAGCTCAACAAAAGACCCTGCTATAATAGACATCATCACTAACAAAACGAAAACGTCTTAAGATTTCTATTAAACAGAATCTAGTGCAATACATTGCACTCCGTGTGTATAGCTGAAGTCTTATGGTTTCTTTGCCAGAAAAGAAAAGATACCAGAAGTCCCGTAAAAGGAGTGATTATGGTTTCGATTACTTTCCTAATGAAACATTTCACGAACAGGTGGCCCTAATCTATGCGAGATTACGTGACGTTCACGAAAATCGCCTGCCATTTTGTATCCTCAGTTACGCAATCGGCGAGAGACTTACTAATTACAATTTCAAAAAGCGCATGATGCTCGGCATCTTCTCTGGCATTTTGCCCACTTTGTAAACAAAACAAACGTCTCACCAATGACAATTACTTGGCCCTATGTACAGTTAAGGCTAACGGGTGCAGTGATTAATTTGCATGAAAATTAATCACTGCACCCGTGACGAGCACAGATTTTCGTCAGACAACACAAATTTTGCAATTCTTACAAAAAGAATCAAAGCATCGCACTCTGACACCATTGTGAGGTCGCCAAATGTTCTTAAAGTCAAAACTGAAGAGAGGTACCGAGTCGGAACGTGAGCGTGATAGACACAGAGTCAGACTCCACAGTTACGAAGAAAATCGTCACGATTTATTTAAAACACACAAAAAACAAAAAGCTTACAGCAATTATATTCTCGGTGTCTCTGCGGGTGAAGACTCAAAAACTTTCAAGAGAGTGTCCTGCGAGAACGATTCTTTAGTTTTTTCTTTTGCCTTGGAGCGATGTTGTTCAGTCTGTTCCTGGAGAAGGCGAGGTCAGTTCTTATATTGACCACGATAACGTGGAGAATGCCACTAAGATATAGTACACATTAGGCGTTTTGAAGCACGCACTTTGGTAACGCACTCTTTGTGTCATTGAGTTTTTGCCGTTTTTGGTCACAGATTTCTCAGATTAACCACTTCGATTGGTTATTTTTTCTTATCCCCACTTTCTAATTGGTCGTCACTCGTTACTAAATGTAACGAGATCTGAACCCAGATAGCGGGATGAGTAGGGCACATTTAATTCGATCCCAAGCGGAGATAGTTGATTTTAGGACTTACTTACATTGTCTAGTTTTCCTTTATCTAATTTCTGAGAAAAGGTTTTTTTCTTTATCTATTAAATTTAGTATTTCCTTTTATAGACATAAAAAAATAATATTTTAGAATATTAACAAATTTAATGGTTTTTAGATTTTAGTGTAGTTCCTTGACATTTCCAGGAGCCTCACATCACGAGTGTGCGCTACAAAGCGATTTCGCACAGATCGCGTGACTTTTTTGTATGATTTTTCCACGATCGCTAGTGCGTCTTATAGGCTTATAGAATGGATTTCGTTCTCAGAATTTAATGAGGCGAGTTTGATAAAACTTTGCTATTTTTCATTATTGCAATGAGGTACCCAAAAATGTAATGAGGATCCGTTTAAATGCAAAAAATAGTAGTCCATAACTTCGTTTTCAATATACATCGTATACCTATTAAAGCAGGGTTTTCCAGCAGGTTTGGTATTGACTCATTACGGATCGATGAAAGTGTCAAGGAGGTTTCGAGTAGTGACAAGATAGGTCAAGTTTTCACACATCGAAGCATGTTTTCTGGAAAGGGACGTCATCCTGGACAAGTGGTAACAGGTATGCCAACCGGGGCGGCTTGACAGGGTAAGCTCAGCTCAGCTCAGCTCCTGATTGGTCTGCCAACGGATCTAGAACTTAGGTATAAGGCAACGCGTCCGTTGGAACGAGAGCCTAGCCCAGTGATTCTCAACCACTGTGCCTGCAGCGAGATTTTTGAAGTGTGCCGACACTGCAAATACCCATACATAAGTGACGTCAGACAAGTAGTTCAATCGGTTCTACCTTCCTAGGGCGTGTTTGGAAATTGTAACCGGTGTTACCAGTAACTGCCGGTAGTTACCAAGGCGTTTAGAAAATGTTACCTAAATAACCAACTGCGTTTAAAAATCACTGTTATGACATCACCGGTTATCCTGCGGTTACTTTCCGAAGTAACCGTGTGTGCCGCCAAATTTTTAAACTATTAAAAGTGTACCGTGACGAAAAAAAGGTTTAGAATCACTGGCCTAGCCTAAGACTGAAGGGGAAAAACAAGTCTGGACTAAGACTGTGTAGTTAGTAGCAGTCAAGATGGATTGCTGTGTATCTCTAAACAGTGTTAAATAATAAAGAGACTTAATTTGTGTTCAAGGAGACATAGGTGTTCTTTTTGATAAATCGGAAATCGTAAGGCACGATTTCAACTTTACTGAGGGGATCGCTAAAACTTTGCAAATATAAAAATTTATTTTAAAATATTTAAAATTTTACACATTTTTTTGCTCTTAAATATATGTGAAAAAGTGTTTTTTTTTTTTTTTTTTGTTAAATTATGAAAGTGGTTATAGCATATATATCATACAGTATATAATATATTAAAGGGAATCAACAGAAAAAAAATATTCTTAAAAACGGTCAATACAGGAAAAAGGTTGGAAATCCTTGTCTTAAAGTGACAATTCTGTATGACAGAAGGCTTCTAAAGAAATTTAGGCCTAGATGACAAAATAAAAACAGCATTGCGAACGCCTAACGGAAAATAGGCGCGAAACACAAACAAAACCCCAAAACAGACAATCCTTTGCGATTCATTTGTTCTTGAATCGCCTCTTTGTGTTGGCAAATGCAAAGTTCAACTGTCTTGTGTCCGTCAGGTACAAACATCGCCTCTTCTACGCTTAACAGGTGTAGAGATCGCTTCTATCTTTCCGGCTTCGCCTCAATTCTAGCGCGATACGGCAAAGTCGCGCGATGTATCTGACGGTAGGAAATCCAAAGAGGAGTCTTTGTATCTGACGATCACAAATAGATGTACAGTACTGTACAGTACATCTGTTTGTGACAGTCAGATAAAAGGATCTCCTCTTCTAAGCCTAACAGGTATACAGATAGCTTTCGCGACCCCAAAAAAAATCTAAAATAAAAATATATACAAATTTGCAAAAAGAATAATGGTATACTACCACAGTTCGCTCTTGTGTTACAATGGAACAGAGAGAACTGAATACACTGAAAAGCGACAACACTACACTAGTTCACACTACAGCGTTGCTGAATCGTTGTCTCGCTGCACCAGAAGTGACACAAAGCGCAACTCACGAAACCTATGACACAAAGCTTGCCATTTTCAAACTCTCACAAATTATTTTCAAGATTTTGCATTAAAATCTCGCGACCCTAAGATTTCGCTAAGCGACCCCAAATGGGGTCGCGACCCATAGTTTAAGAAGCCCTGACCTAGTGTAACAACATACGGATTATCATATTGTTTGTATTCTAAACTTAGTTTTGCACACGTTCGAGTAAATTCAACTAAAATAAAGTCAATAGAATATTTCATTGCATTAATTACAATACTATTTCTTATTGAAGAGAATATTGATTCTTGTAATGTTCTCTACATTTCAATATTTAAAATATTTTATTAAATTATGGTAGGTTATATCTTGGCTGACGAAGGTTACGACGTCTGGATGGGAAATCAGAGAGGTAACACTTACGCCCGAAAGCATATCAAATATTCGCCCGAAGATGGTGAATTTTGGAATTTCAGGTCAGTAGAAAGAGAACTTGCCAGCTCTTTGTACATCAATTTAAAACGTTTCTTTGTAGCATTGACGAACATGCCAAGTATGATACACCGGATAGTATAGACTTTGTCCTAAACATAACAGGTCAAAGTCAATTATATTATGTGGGATTTTCGCAAGGTAACATGATACTCTATGCATTTCTCTCCGAGAATCCCGAGTACAACAAGGTAAGAAATGTGTCCACTTACGTCCACACAGCTTTTACAACTTATTTAAAATTAAAATATTGAATTTTCCAGATCAAAGTAGTACTTTCTCTAGGTCCAACGGCATGGCTCGGTCATATTAAGAGTCCTCCTCTTCGTCTATTAGCTCCTTTCACTAGTGAAGCTCAAGTGAGCATTATGAATAATAATGTTCCTGGAAAAATTGTGGAATCACTTTATCATTATGTTGTTTTTATGGTCTTTTAAGCACTTAGCAAAGAAATAAAATAAGGAATTGATGCTGTTGGAAAAAGGCACAATGAATATTTATTTCAACGAAACATTTACACAAAAGCAAAATGGCGAACTTCAAATACTCCAAAACTCCAGCGTTCTAAATTCTATTTAAAATCAAACAACTTCCAAATCGAATGCTACCTGGCAAAATTGTTATAATTCGCAATAGGTGCAAAATATCTTTTTATTAATAGTCAAAGCTTTTGACTACTTTAATTATGACTTAAACAATCGAAATAACAGTACCTTGTATATAAATTAAACAATAAATGAAATGAACCTCAGCAGAATAATTCAAAATTATTCTGTAAACACCTTTTTGCTTCTGGGATTTTTATTTAGCAAACGTTTTTAACCTAGTCTAATAGGCTATCCTCAGGCTATAATTTTTTGAAACATCTTAACCGTTAAATATTGTTAAAAAATAGAATATAATAAAAGAATAACAATTTTTAAATATTTGAATATAAAGCTAAAGTAACTAAAAATTAATATAAATAATAGAATAGTAGTAAAATGTAAAATAAATAATATATTGAATAAAAGCATACAAAAATATATAGTAGAAATAAGGTAATTATGGTCTTTTGACAAACTTATTTTTTACAATATACATATTTCCATGCCGTTGGTAAACTATATGTAAAATGTAAAAACAAAAAACGTCATTTTTTTGTTTTTACATTTTACATATAGGAAAACATTTTTGAATCACATAAAATTAAAGTAAGGTTATGTACGGGATTAAGCAATTTAAAAAAATTAATCAATACATTCTTACCCCGCAATGTTTAGACAATCTTACTTCTAGTATAATTTGCTTCTTGTTTCAAAGACTATGTTAACTTTCTACTGGCTATTAATAAGCCTTAAACCCAAACTTATCATAACGACTACAAATGAATTTAAGGTGACGGTTTATTCATGTAATTTATTTATTGAATTTAATCTGTATTTAGGATGTATAAAGACATCCCTGTTCAGTTGGGTACAATATTATATAGCACTAGCTGTTCCCCGCGACTTCGCCCGCGGAGGTTTTGCAAGCAAACCCCATTTATATTCAGTATTTCAACAACCATAGTAATTGTTATATAACACCTACCGCCGAGAATGATGAGAATTGCTGAGAATCAAACGAACTATTTTCAATTTGATCAATTTTCTGGAACGTTTACAATCGTTCTATAATCAAACCAATATGCAATAACAAATTCAAATTTAAAATGGTTCGAACATTTTAAAAATCGAAATAGATAAAATATTTATAACAATGTCTGAAATGTTATTAATTTAATACACTTAAGTACTTAATGAAGACTAAACGTAACAAAAAATCGCATGTAAAATAGTACAGTAGAAGCCGTTCTTCCGGTTAAGTCTTAATGCTCTCCCTCACCCCCCGCGGGGGAATTTCTAAAAATTTCTTTTTAGTGTGTATTCTCACGGCATACCCTACTACAACGCAGATAAAAACAAAAAATCGCATCTAAAATAGTACAGTAGAAGCCGTTTTTTCGGTTAAGTCTTAGGGCTTTCACTCTCCCTCCCACGGGGAAATTTCGAAAAATTTCTTTTTAGTGTGCGTTTCCATGACGTACCCTAACTGTCTACCAAATTTCACCTCTTCAGGTTAAGCGGTTTGCTCTGGGCGATGATAAATCAGTCAGTGAGTGAGTCAGTCAGTCAGGACAAGCAATTTTATATATTTAGATTAAGTTAAAAAGTTAAGCGAAAATACAGTCACTTTAAAGTCATTTATGGTCGTAATAATAAGCTTGAATTTAAGGCATATTAATAAGCAATAGAAAATTAATGTTAGTTTTTTTTCAGTCGTTAATTTCACTCATGAAAATAAAATTCTTTATCGAAAGCTTTCCATTTTCACCGAACAGTAGTCAAGACACTTGATTTCCATACAGAACTTTCTTCTGGACCAGTTTCTTAAATTTTCATCACATGTTCTCTAACAGATTCACAAGTGTACTGTTTGCTGGACAATGTATTGTGTCGGTGCAGTGTTGGCGAGAAAATTTTGATTGTTGCAACCGCATGAAAAAATACTTTGTCATCTTGGATAATGACATCATCACCATCGAACATGTTTTCAATGGACGGAATAAAAAAGTTCATCAAAACGTCAACGTATGCCTGGGCATTACATTGCCGTTTTGATATAGCGATGGTCAGGTCAGCTCGCCCTGTCCTTTACCTGACACCCAAATTAACATAAGTGAGATAGGAAATTTGTCGAATTCTTTGGCAGTCACCTTATAAGCTTCGTTAGAACGGCGTGAAACTAATCGAGGTGATGCTTTCTAGCATCACCTCGATACCGATGCAAATTCGTCAGTTATCACTAAATATCTCTTTCATTCAGTACTACAGTTCACGATTGCTTTTCTTTAGCCATTGTAACCTTGTTTTCATATGTTTTGTGTCGGAAGTACTGTCGTTTTGCTTTTGTTTATGAATGTACCATTTCTTTGAAATGAATTTTTAATCTTCTCTCATAAGCTTTAACACCTACTTTTTTTCATTTGTTATTTATCCGTTTTCTTGTACATTTCTTATTTTTAAGAGACATTGCTCTTAGTTTTATATCCTGATATCTTGATATTTTTCGTAGTTGATCAGTTTCCTTTCCTAACATTCTCAATTTCTTTATACTTGCAGACCAGTTTTGATACAGTTGACTGTAAACAGTTTGCTTCTTTTGCAATAGTCGTTGTTAAATTTCCTTCCTTAAAGAACTTTACAATTCTTTCTATTATTTCGATGGATAATTCCGTTGTTGGTGCAATGATTTTGTTACAATAAGAGAAAAGTAGGGTATTTGAGTGGTTTACACGCATTTAGTTTATATCCGAACTTACATATTGAACAAAATAGGAAGCAAATAAATATATAATTTTTCTGTTTTATAATTTCAAAATTTTTCTTGTATGTGATGTTATACAATTGTATATAAATTAAATATATAACATAGGAAAACTCAGGGCCATTCTTACAAAGTTATTCTGTATCAATTGCTTGTTTTATTTCTTTGCTGCATGCTTAAAACACTATAAAAACGACATCGTGATGAAGAAATTCCGTAATTTTTGCCAGAATTTTAATAAAATATTTTTCGATTAAAGATTTTAACTTAAGATTGGTTCAGTTTTTATTTTCCGTTCTGGGACACAAGGAATTTTTACCAAACGATTTTATTACGGAATTATTTGCTCAAACTGCCTGTAAAGTTGATGTCGTAAGATCGATATGCTCCAATATCTATTTCCTAATAAGCGGATATGACTTTTCTCAATTAAATGAGGTAAGGTAAGATAGATTGTAGCGAATGTTTGAAATTATCTTATGTTCTAATAAATTAGATTATTTCAGTCTCGCCTAGATGTGTACTTTTCTCATTTTCCTGCGGGAACATCTACTAAAAACTTCATTCACGTTTTACAGGTAGGTTATGTTGTTTAATATATCGAGGAAATTAAATATGAATAATTGAAATAATTTAAGCCTATTGTAGCTGGTAAATTGGAAAAACTTTCAGAAGTTCGATTATGGGCCATTAGAAAACTTAAAGAGATACAAACAAGTAAGGAAAAAGGTTTATGTTCGATATTTAGATCTTTACTTTCGTTTATATGAATGTGTTTACCTATTAGTTGCAGCCCCCAAAGTATGACTGTAACAAAATTAAAACTCCGATCGCAATTTTTTGGAGTTTGAACGATCTTTTGGCAAATCCTAAAGACGTGGATATACTTCGAAATTGCCTCCCGAATGTGATAGCCGATTATCAAGTACCGCTAGAAAAATGGGGCCATCTAGATTTCATCTTTGCAAAAGAAACAAAGAAATATGTTTATGACGAATTATTGCGAATATTGAAAAGTATTTAGAAATTTTTTCTGTATATAAAATAATGCACTTGTCAGTTTTGCTCTAATTCAATGCATGTTTAACCAGTACTAAATATTTTTTGTTCGTATAAAATATTAACATTATATAATTTGATATAATTAAAATTTTACGGTTCCTGTTTCGGTAAAATTCCGGATACTTTTACTTGCGTGTTATTAGATCACAATGACCGAGAGTTTAGTGTATTGGACTTTCCTGTAATCAATAAAATAAAAATATATAATAAATTAGTATGTTTTGTTGTTATTCATAACTGTTATGATATTATTTAGTTTTGATAGGAAAATCCGAATAATTGCGAAACATGCTATATTTCTATTAACTGCGGTTTATTGTCGGAGCGACGACTAACATTTGACTTCATACATCCTTTGTCAACATTATAACTCCAGAATGAGTTGTCCGATTTTTTTAAATGAAATTTTCTTGGACGACTCATCATGTCTCAAGGATCAACTGATTAAAATTTCAACTCTCAAAAATGATCCATTTTGTAGAACTGGAGATATGAGTCAAAACGGAGGTCGCGTTTTTCTTCAGTATTAGAGGTCCAAATGAGCTGACTAAGGCTACTTCCTATGGCGGCGTCTAATTATATCGAGCCAATTTTCCAGAGATAAACTTGATCAGTTCCAAACGGCAGTAGAGCTATATCCAAGAAACGAGCAAGTTAAACAAAGCAACGAAAACTACTTGCAGTCAACTGGGTGCCCTGTTGCTTATGTAGCCTCTGAAAACACTCCAGATATTGCCTCGTCCAAAGATGACTGAGCTCTTGGTCTCTCTAAGTATTTGAATCTCTCAGTTAATTAATGCCTGAATCCTGCTGAGAGTCAACTTATGGGTGTAAGGAGGTCTCGTCAACGGATCACTAGGAACTACACGCTACATTATATATGTTCCTAATACTCGCTCTCCAGCTTTTCCTTTGTTTATTTTAGTAGAATTCAATAACTATCAGGGACCTTTCATCTATAGTAATCTGTTCCGAATATTTCCCATAACACGCTCTTCGAACGATGGCAGTATATTGCAATCTCGTAGAGAGTTTCCCCTTACCTTAGCATACTCGATGACTATACATAAATCACAGGGATTAACTCTTCCAAAAATTAAAATAGATATAGGTAAGAAAGAGATAGCTATCCGTCTTACCTATATTGCATTCAGGCGAGTAAAAAAAATAATTGACGTAGTATTTTTAAACAGTTATAATAAAAATTGCTACGAGTCAATCTGTAAGTCCAAGGCCCATAGTGATAGAATTTGATGATACGTTGGCATAGCAATTAATTAATGGCTTATTCTGACCTTATATTTGTGCTTTTAAACGGTTAATAGAAATCAAATATGTTGTTGAGAACGAATGATTCTTTCTCTCTTTTTTCCTCATAATCTAGAAAATGAAAATGAAAGCAGCCTCGCTCCGACTACACGCTAGTAGTAGTGGTTTGGGAAGCTTTGATCACAAAATTAAAATTACATAAAAATTTTTAAAATTGCTAATAAAAATTTGTTGAATGGAATATTTCAGATCACAAAATTAATTTTTCAATCACAAATCTTAATTAAATTAATTTTATTTTAACAATAAGGTTGTATTAATTATTAAATGTTTTAATATACAATAAAATNCAAAATGAACTTTTTTATTTTAACATGAAATAGATTAAATAACTTTTATTTTATTTAGGCTTTTCCAGTTTTTTCATTCACTTTATCTAAAGCAAGATATATTTATGCACGTAATAATTTTAAAATTAATTTTTCAGGATATAAAGTATTTCAGATCAAAAATTTCTCGAGTAAATTAAGATTATAAATAATTTTAATATTTAGGAAACTTTTCAATTCATTTCTTAAGAAAAAATTTTCATATTTAGAAAACTTCTCAGTTCAATTCATTGCTTCATATAAAATTAATTTGCGATAATAATTTTTACAATTTGTTCTAATATCCAAGTAAATTGAAACACGACAACTTAAAATAATATTATAACAATAAGGCAAAGTAAAATAGGGAAATAGTTCAATATAATAATTATTTAAATTATATTTGTTACTTATTTATTAAATATCGTAAAGAGAACAATGCTTCTTTAAAATATTTGTGGTAATAACAAATTTTTTAATATTATTTAATCTTAGACACCAAAAGAAGTTCGATGTGTAAATAATTGTAGTTCTAGTTTTTAAAAAGTTTTTTTTTCCTGTCTATTCGCTTTTAAATTTAAGTAATTCATTATACGTTGTGAAATAATTTAATAAGTTTTGTAAATTATTATGTTCGATCTAGTCCGTTATATCCAATGGTTTTTTTTTGTCTATAAAATTTAATCTTTTTAACAGAATCTATATAAATATCTATTACAGCTTCTATAGGACTGTGTAATGTTTTTATGGCCAATCGTCGATAAATAATTTCATGATCTTTCACTTGAAATGTTTCAAAATCTATTAGAATCGCATATAAAATGAATAGAAATCAATGTTTAAAAGAATTAAGTACAACAGACAAATTTTGTAACGATGAATTTGTTAAGAAATTTGTTTAAAATCATTTTTACTTATCACACCTGAGTGCAATAATGTATAATCAGTGTTGTAGTTCAGATCACAAAATTAATTTTTCAATCACAAATCTTAATTAAATTAACTTTATTTTAACAATAAGGCTGTATTAATTATTAAATGTTTTAATCTATATCTATATATCTATATCTATATCTATATATAGCCTATATATAAAAATGGACGTGTGTGTCCTATATTTTACTTTTCAGCCAAAACTACGCATCGCACATGAATGGTGTTTGTATGTGGTAGTAACCCCAAGTCTCCATTCGTGCACTATGATGGTTGCGTCTCGATAGCTATAAGGATGAAAGTGGTTTGGAGATATGGGCTTGAAAGTGGTTGAAAGTGGTTTTCTATTTTCGAATGTTATGTTCGAATTTGTTCGAATTTAATTCGAACATAAAATTCGAATATCGATTCTATTGTAGAACGATTGTAAACGTTCCAGAAACGTTGAAAATAGTTCGTTTGACTGGACGTAAAAATTCTCTAATTAGTCCGGAAACGGGAGACCTAATTTTTGCATTCTGTGAAAACGGGTAAGATTGGCTATAATGTAATTATCTTAATCTTCACTATCGTTACTTTTTGCCCAGCGAAGCGGGTCCTTGCAGCTGGTATCGAATAAAATTAAAACACAATAATTGTATGAAATAATATAACACCAAAACGAATTATTTTTGCATGAATAGATCAAATAATAAATATTCACAAGCAAGACAAAATAGTTTACCAAATCAATCAGAATGAAATAATAAGTGCAGAAGAGATACAAAAACGAATTAAGTTATTGAAAATTAAATCGGCTCCAGGGCCAGATAATATACCAAATTCTTTCATTAAATTATTGTCTTCTAAATTGATTCAATATCTATCTAGAATATTTAACAACATTTACTCCAATGGTACTATCCCACCTAGTTGGAGGGATGTAATTTTTACTATGATTTATAAACAAGGAAATAAATTTGACCGAGCAAATTACAGACCGATTGCCTTATTATCCAGTTTTAGAAAAGTATTTACAGCAATTTTGGCAGAGAAATTTAAACAATGGATAGAGGTAAATAATTAAAAAAATTCAACACAATATTCATATATAGAAAATGGGGGTACTCAAAAATCCTTATTTGTTTTACTAACAACTATTCAAATACAATTATTAAAGAAGAGACAGAAGGTTTTTGCAATATTCTTGGACTTATCAAAAGCTTATGATTCTGTTAGTATAAAGTTCCTACAAAATAAATTAAATAAACATAATGCAAGCTATTAGTTAATTTAATTAACATAATTGGTCAATTATATGGCAACTACAACGTGATTATTAAACAAAATAACATATATTGGAATTCGTTTACAACTAGTAAAACTATTACAAGGTGATCCCTTATCTCCAATTCTATTTAATTTCTATTTATTCGACTTAAATCAATGTTTTTTAAGGGAAGATGATGGAATATATATAGATAATTTATGTATCCACTCAATTTCATATGCAGATGACAATAATATTAGCTCCTACTGCAATGGCTTTAAAAAGGAAAATCATACAGATAACTGAATATCTAGACAATTTAAAAGTAAAAATAAATCCTGCCAAATCAGAAATTATGATTTTCAGAAATGGAATAATCTCTCAAAAAAAGTTAAATCCTTTTACATTAAGAAAGAAAAAATTAAAATAGTCAATGAAAAAAATTCTTGGGAATAATTTTTACGTTTAATCTATCCTTCTGCAAACAATTGTGAGATAAACAGTGGGTCAGGGGTTAAACAAACCCCTAAATACCTCTCGGAGGAAGGGAGAGTTGGCGAACGTCATCTGTATGGAAGGGTGTGGTGTCGTCCGTGTCTTCTTGCCGATGTCCTCTCTCTGTAGCTGGATCAAGTCCGCTGTATGGAGGTTCAGGAGTCGAGGTGGGCACTATCACAAAGTATAACTTCCTATGACGAATCACCCCGAGCTTCCGGAGATTCGAGCTTTTATATCATTAGCGTGTTGTTGACGATGACGATGCATTATTCACACCTAACTGTAAACTTCCTCAGCTAGTCGTTATACAATCGGTGAAATCCGATCTAGTTTAAATTCTTGGGGTTTTTTCCGAAGACAATTAACAGAAAATTTAGAATTTTAAAACTTTCGAAAAAGTCTGCGAGCTCACATCATTTTCCTCTTTCTTTAAAATTATACTTATGAGTATAATTTTAACATTAGAATACACACACACTCTCTCCCTTTTTTGGTCTGGGTTTTCCCGACAATAATAAAAATTTTCTCGACAACAAAATCTTTTTCCGACAATAACAATTTCGATTGTTGACGCGTTACATGTGCAGTTAGCATTCACTACGCGATTTACAACTGGATAAATTGTCTTTAAGAAGATTGTTGATCTACTGCCACAGTTCCGTTGGTGACTCAGTTGTTGGTGCTGGCTATTAGTTGATGGGGAGTTTCAAAGTTCACTGTTGATGTTCTCGATCTGCATTCGTTGACCTTGGAGTGATGTGGACTTCCTGTTGATGAAGCTGTCTCCGTTCAATTGTCCTCGTTGAATCGGGACTTGCATTGTCGAAAAGTCACAAAGTTCATTACACACTAAGTTCCAAGTTGCAGAATCGAATGATGCAAAAATTCGTGGAACTAAATGCTCTCTCTTTAAGACCTATCCATTTCTAAATCCTAGCTAGATTTTTCTAAGCCTGTTTAACGCATACAGGATTTCTAATACCATTGCCTCCTACTAAATACTTGATTTGCGACAAGACGTTTTTTCCTCTAAATGCCCTACTCTAATTCTAGGAGGTGTTGTTGATGGGTGAATCGGTATCGGTATGCGACTTGGTCGTGATTGAGGGGAGATATCAGTAATTGCTTCTGGTTGTAGCGATGTATCTTCTATGGACATGCTTGGTCCTCCTATCAAGGAAATGATAATTAACAAGGCCCGAATCCAGCTTGTAAGGATGTTCAAGCTGGTTCGAAGCGTTGAGTTTTGATTTTCGGCTTCACTTTGATTTTCTTCCTTCTATTTCTCTACCTCCGAGTCTTCTTGAGATGTGGAAGTCTGCTCTGAATAAAGTTCGATTTCCCCTGTTTCTATGTTGATTCTTTTGATTTCTGTTCTGACTTGGTCAGTTCGTCTGTCCCTTTCCGGGATTCTCGACCGGATAACTCTGACTTGTGACGCTCGACTTTGTTCTGTGTAGACCTTGACGAGCGGGAGTTGCTCTTCCCTTTGATTTCGTGGGGTAGTGGGAGTGGATCGCATGAAGCGGAGTATATTCGCATCTTTTTCCGTCCAGTCACCTGTTGTCTTTCTTCTACGGCCTGTCCTTTTTTTCTTTCTCTATGAACAAAAATGACTGACTTTACCATTTGGTAAAATAATTCGCTCGTTGTCTCTATCGAGAATTAACTTCTTCTGCGCTAGAAGCGTTCCTCCAATCACGCCTTCGAAAGGGGCGATAGTATTCGAGCGGACAATTTTGCATGCTTTAGAAAACTTGTGTCCTCTAAACTTGAACCTAGGGACAGTCATACCTATGGTTGAGATGGATTCTCCATTCGGACCTTCTATATTCCTTCGTTGTCCAAACTTAAACAAACTTCCCTTTTAATTTATTGGCAACCTCATTTGACAATACTGTGTCCTTAAACTCTAGATCTATACGAACTTTTACTGGCACGTTATTAATGTAGCATATAATGTAGCATAAAACTACTGGGTTACGGTTTGGTTTCGTTGAGGTCGTTGTTCAAATGATTCCTTTTCATCGCTCTCTATTTTCAGAGGAGGAATCTGGCTCGTCGTTGTCTATCTGTTGAATCTGAGCTGGTGGCCTATTTCGTCGTAGACGAGAGTAGGAAATCGGACAATAATCGTTTCTTCTATATAGCTGGTCTTTCCTAGGTGAGGCGCTTGATAATTCAGCTACACGAGATCGAAGTTCCTAGTTTAATGTTTCCCAATCCTCCGCTGACCTTCCTGTATCTGGTTTGACATCTCTAACTGTTCGCATGATCCCTCGCGGTTGTACGGTCATATTCTCTATCATTTCTTCACTAATCGTTTGACGAGGCTTTTAGCGCCTCGTCAAACGTAGTAGGCTCTCATGACATCGTCCGTTGCCGTATGCGTAAATCAATCCCGTTCAGAAACTGCGCTTTTAACAGTTTATCTAGCTCCTTTGTCTGGATCCTTTGTATAATAGCAGTTTCTTCCACATTTGCACCCGGCTCTGGCGTGATTACTATTTCCATGGCTAGGGACTGAAGACGAGCGGCATACGTCTGCACATCTTCCTCCTTCTTTTGTACACAGGCGTAAAATTTATGAACTCGAAGGTAAAAAGGAACTTTTTTCGAACCGCTCGAACATAACCCGCTTAAATTCCTCAAAATCTTCAATGTCATTGATTCGTCTATCTTTTCTGACGAATTCCCGGGCTATTCCCTTGAGTCTAAGCTTTGCTACTGCCAACATTTGCGCTTTCGTCCATCCTGACAATTTTGCCACATCTGATAGAGTCAAAAAACTCGCTAATAGGGGACCTTCTGCCTGTCCTGCAAACAGAGGCAGTAAAGGAACCAAACTACCTAATCATCCCAAAGTTGCGCGAAGATTTTTGCCTTCCATTTCTATGCTACTATGTTGTAGTCCTGCTACGCTATGTCTAAAATTTAAAAACCTGTTTATGGCGGACAAAACTTGTCTGAGCCGAACCTGCCTAAAACGGACTAACCTGTCAAAAGCCTGGAAGTTGGCTTCATCCCACTCCTGACACCAATGTGAGATAAGCATTGGATCACTGGTTAAATCCCAATTGACCACTTACTGTGCACAGGCTGATAAAACCCGATCTCGGGGTCGTTGAATGACTAGGAGGGCAAATCGAGTGGGGAGTGCGTCGGTAACTTGGCAGTCCTTAATTGACAGAAGACAGGTTAACAAAATAACAAAGCATTTATTGAATCAACAAATCCAAACTCTACAAGAGGCGAACTTACTACTAAGGTTAAATGCGGTTATATTAAAATATTTACAGAAATTGGCGACGAATTTCGTAGCTATGTCGCTGACCTAATTTCTAGTTCGAGAGAGAGCGCTTTTACAAATTCTAACCCCTAAATACCTCTCAGCAAAAGGGAGAGTTGGCGAACGTTGTCTGTATGGAAGGGTGTGGTGTCTTCCGTGTCTTCTTGCCGATGTCCTCTTTCTGTAGCTGGATCAAGTTTGCTGTATGGAGGTTCGGGAGTCGAGGTGGACACTATCACAAAGTATAACTTCCTATGACGAATCGCCCTGAGCTTCTGGAGATTCCAGCTCTTATATCATTAGCGTGGGAAAACTGTCACGTGATTGACTTTTGTTGACGATGACAGTGCATTCTTCACACCTAACTGTAAACTTCCCCAGCTAGTCGTTATACAATCGGTGAAATCTGATCTAGTTCAAATTCTTCGGATTTTTTCCAAAGATAATTAACAGAAAATTTAGAATTTTAAAACGCCCGAAAAAATCCGCGAGCCCACAGACAGGAGATAGGTTTAACAAATAACAAAATAAAGGTTTATTCTATAATTAAAGTTAATTTACAGGAGTATACATAAGGAAGCTACTGATTTAATGCTTAAATGTGGATAACACCAATTTATCTATAATGGTGATCTAACTAATCACTATGCCTCAGGAGAGAGTTTACAAAGGCTCTAGAATGAGAGAGTTATATTGGAGGTCAGGTATACCTTATGTTGGATGACGGTATGCGACGATCATTCTGGACTATGGAAGCTGGCTGGCTGTCACAGGCTTATGTCTTCTACCGGCTTCTCCTCGGATAGGACCGGGACGGGAGACACTGTACTCAGACCTTCCAGATGATCGCGCGGAGGGACGATCGCCATGAACTACCCGTGACGATCGTTTTTATATGATCGTCATTGGCACTGAGCAAACAGGTCGTTCACTCGTTATGACGACTAATTAGCACATGCACGTTGACTAATTAACAAACCGACGATGACTTGTCTTTCTTCCTTCCTACCTTGTGGATGTGTAAAATTTGACATCCTCTCTATTTCCGTTATAACTTGCGATAAATTATTTTTTTCATCCTCTAACGTAAAAATGTGTTAAACTCAAAAATTTACGCCCTGTAAACCCTCGGGCTCACACAATATAAATATATTATAAGTAAATCCAGAAACTTAATAAACAATTTGATTATGATATGCTGTAAGGCAAAAATTAGAAACATTAAAACTCATTTTTAGCTTTTCAATACAATAATAATAAATGCATTATGTTATGCTGCTCCTATATGGAGCTTAAATAATTTTTAAGACAGAAAAAAATTCAGAATATATTTATTCGCAAAATCTTCCAGTTAGAGTATGACACTCCAGGAAGTGCTCTGCGGCTAGAATTTAATAGATTTAAATTGAATACTATTTTGATCACAAGATATGTCAATTGGCAAAAAAAATAATTAATGCAGAAGACTTATCAACAAAACTAATGTATTTATTGTACAACAAATCTAAAAATACCAACATAAAACGAAACTGGATTACATAATTATCAGGGATATTCAATGTATATGGCTTTTCCATAGAACTGGTGTTTGACTACCTTATTAATAATGACCAACGAATTAATCAACTGTTATATAAAGCTGCGAAATACTCAATAATCCAGGATAATGAAGATATACAAAAAAGAAATAAGTTACAGTATAATGTTACTTTTAATTATCCATATATTAATAATTACATGTTTCTAAATCTCCAATTTAACATTAAAAAGTTCTTCATTCAACAACTATTGAAAATAAATATATAGATTATGATCAATCTGGATGCTCTAAATGTGGTAAAAAATTGTCAAAATTTCATTTAATTAATTTATGGATGTAACGAGAAAAACAAACAAAATGTAAACACTAGTGAGAATTATGAATATAATCAAAAGATGGAAATAATTATGTATAGTAAATTGGACAAAATGAATATCAATGACATTTATAATTTATATAATATGTTAAAAACATTTTTGAGTGACAAGTATATTGTTAATTAGCCTTATTCAATCATTAAATTAAATAGACATTTAATGATAAATTTTATCGAAAAGTTTATGTAAAACTAAGAAATTGTTAAAATACCCCCTTGTAACAGGTTACTGCCTTTTTATGTTAAGATTTTGATTGATTGATTATATCATTCTTTTTTTATAATAACCTATTGTAACAAAACAATATGTAAAGACAAAAATATGACAAATTCAGAAAATAAATGCAGTCATAAAAAATTATGTTAACAACAAACATTAACAGGATTTTAATGACAGTAAAAATTTCCCATTCTGTAATAAGATACAAATTGTCATTAACAAAAATCATATAAAATCATAATACAATTATATCAATATATTCAAATAGTAGAACATGAAAACTGTACCATAATTATTGTACAATTAAGATTTTAGCAGAGTATCATTTCACAAAACTTGTACATTAAATTTTCATTCGATTTCAATGCATTTTACATTAAATCCTTAATATATTAATGATTTTCAAATAGGCTAACTTTCTGAATGTTTCTATCTAGATATCTTTGGATAGATGCAAATATATTCTGTTTATATCCAGAATCATGTCCAGAAACTAAAGCTTTTATAAACAGAATCTTTAACACAAAGTGCCTGCCAACATATTTTTTCTTCCATTATTGGGAATTATTTATAATGTTATTTACTGCAGTACAAAGAAAACATTTAACTGGAATTTAATATTATACCAATATTTTACTCCAACATTTCAGTATTTTTAATGTATTTGAATGAAGTAGGAACTTAATTTTATAATTATGTTCTTAATTATTTAATATTTGTGTTATTTAAGATACCGTTACTATCTATTACATCTCAAAAAGTAAGAGACAATACCAAATTTACTTTCTCAAAAATAAAATTTCATTAAATTATTATTACTAGAAAGAAACAGTTCCCAGTCTGTTTGGGAAATTGACACTCTGCTCTTATTTATTTACTAACATAAAATACATATATTGAAACAGCTGAACATAAAGAAAATTTATTCTTTTTTACACGACTGTGTTCAAGGCACTTTCTTGTATTATTGAATTTTAAAATATTATTTTATTTCAATTGGAGAATGAGAAAATGTTTCATAAATATTAGCAGAAAAATTTGTCAATTCTTCAAAATATAAAAGTGATGTCGTAAGAGAGTCCTGTTCATTAGGTTTGTGTTTCTGCATTACTTGACGAATTCCAGGTAGTACTTTAGCCAACGGAATAGCTATACTGTCTGGATTCTTAAACCCATCACAGTTTAAGTGAATATAACATTCAGTTAGACGATCCATTAATTTTGCAAATCCTTGTTCCAGACAATGTGACATTACTCGAGAAAAATCTGCACTTTCAAGTACATCCTTGGTTTCATTAGTCATCTGAGCAATAATCGAATCATTACTTGACAGCAACTCTAAATTAGGACTATTGTACACATCCATTGATAATACATAATAAATAGTAGCAGGAATGAATTCTTGTTCAGAACAAACACTATTTCTGATACTATCCAATATGATTTCAAAATCTTTTAACAACAAGGTATGCTTTAAGCTGATGTTCCCAATTGCAGATTCTACTATGTTTTTTATTGGAATGGTCAATTCTTTTATTCCAGCATTAAGAAAATAATTGACATGAGAAAGATACTTTTGTTGAATTTCTGGTGAGGCAATGATTTTATTAACTTTCAAAGAATTTTTCTCATTTTCTAAATCATTATACATATAACCTCCAATTACGCAAAGTTGAATTCTTAAAACTACAGTAAACNATTTCTTCCTACAACTTCGGTTGTTGTTCGGGATACAGTTAAGGTTTTAACAAAGTTCGAGCGAATACATAATTAGCAAAAAAAAAAAAAAGTTGAAATAAAGTGATTAAACAAAAATTATTACAATTATCGTAAATAACAGTTCACAAATGCTGAACTGTTATTAGATAGTTAATAGAAATAGTTTTTGGAGGGGGAAAATGATCTTCACAATTTGAAATCGATCGAACACACAGTAAAATGCTTGTATAACGCTCGCCATCTATCGTAGTATAAATGTACTATGCCAGAAACCTTCGCGGGAGTATATTAAACAACTTCCCAAAGTTTCACGGCAATCGGATAAACGGTGTGGTAATGCATGAAGGACAGACACACATACATTCATTTTTATATATATAGAACAGAAATTAGACCAGAAATATGTCATGTTTTAGATAAAAACTGGAAAAGCTTAAATAAAATAAAACTTATTTGATCTATTCATGCAAAAATAATTCGTTTTGGTGTTATATTATTTCATACAATTATTGTGTTTTAATTTTATTCGATACCAGCTGCAAGGACCCGCTTCGCTGGGCAAAAAGTAACGATAGTGAAGATTAAGATAATTACATTATAGCCAATCTTACCCGTTTTCACAGAATGCAAAAATTAGGTCTCCCGTTTCCGGACTAATTAGAGAATTTTTACGTCCAGTCAAACGAACTATTTTCAACGTTTCTGGAACGTTTACAATCGTTCTACAATAGAATCGATATTCGAATTTTATGTTCGAATTAAATTCGAACAAATTCGAACATAACATTCGAAAATAGAAAACCACTTTCAACCACTTTCAAGCCCATATCTCCAAACCACTTTCATCCTTATAGCTATCGAGACGCAACCATCATAGTGCACGAATGGAGACTTGGGGTTACTACCACATACAAACACCATTCATGTGCGATGCGTAGTTTTGGCTGAAAAGTAAAATATAGGACACACACGTCCATTTTTATATATAGGCTATATATAGATATAGATATAGATATATAGATATAGATTAAAACATTTAATAATTAATACAGCCTTATTGTTAAAATAAAGTTAATTTAATTAAGATTTGTGATTGAAAAATTAATTTTGTGATCTGAACTACAACACTGATTATACATTATTGCACTCAGGTGTGATAAGTAAAAATGATTTTAAACAAATTTCTTAACAAATTCATCGTTACAAAATTTGTCTGTTGTACTTAATTCTTTTAAACATTGATTTCTATTCATTTTATATGCGATTCTAATAGATTTTGAAACATTTCAAGTGAAAGATCATGAAATTATTTATCGACGATTGGCCATAAAAACATTACACAGTCCTATAGAAGCTGTAATAGATATTTATATAGATTCTGTTAAAAAGTATCAGNTGCTACTCAATTTTTATCTGAAAATACATTGAAAAATTAATTTTGTGATCAAAGCTGCCCATTTTGTAATCAGTGCTACTCAATTTTTATCTGAAAATACATTGAAAAATTAATTTTGTGATCAAAGCTGCCCATTTTGTAATCAGTGCTACTCAATTTTTATCTGAAAATACATTGAAAAATTAATTTTGTGATCAAAGCTGCCCATTTTGTAATCAGTGCTACTCAATTTTTATCTGAAAATACATTGAAAAATTAATTTTGTGATCAAAGCTGCCCATTTTGTAATCAGTGCTACTCAATTTTTATCTGAAAATACATTGAAAAATTAATTTTGTGATCAAAGCTGCCCATTTTGTAATCAGTGCTACTCAATTTTTATCTGAAAATACATTGAAAAATTAATTTTGTGATCAAAGCTGCCCATTTTGTAATCAGTGCTACTCAATTTTTATCTGAAAATACATTGAAAAATTAATTTTGTGATCAAAGCTGCCCATTTTGTAATCAGTGCTACTCAATTTTTATCTGAAAATACATTGAAAAATTAATTTTGTGATCAAAGCTGCCCATTTTGTAATCAGTGCTACTCAATTTTTATCTGAAAATACATTGAAAAATTAATTTTGTGATC
The DNA here is from genome assembly GCF_000671375.1 of Centruroides sculpturatus. Taxonomy (NCBI): domain Eukaryota; kingdom Metazoa; phylum Arthropoda; class Arachnida; order Scorpiones; family Buthidae; genus Centruroides; species Centruroides sculpturatus. The sequence goes on along the minus strand of NW_019385127.1, from coordinate 359,504 downwards.
AAAGCTGCCCATTTTGTAATCAGTGCTACTCAATTTTTATCTGAAAATACATTGAAAAATTAATTTTGTGATCAAAGCTGCCCATTTTGTAATCAGTGCTACTCAATTTTTATCTGAAAATACATTGAAAAATTAATTTTGTGATCAAAGCTGCCCATTTTGTAATCAGTGCTACTCAATTTTTATCTGAAAATACATTGAAAAATTAATTTTGTGATCAAAGCTTCCCATTTTGTGATCAGTGCTACTCAATTTTTATCTGAAAATACATTGAAAAATTAATTTTGTGATCAAAGCTGCCCATTTTGTAATCAGTGCTACTCAATTTTTATCTGAAAATACATTGAAAAATTAATTTTGTGATCAAAGCTTCCCAAACCACTACTACTCACGCTGATACAGCGTTACGTAACTAATTAGTTAATATCATGCTGTAAGGGTGAAATTTAGACATTTTGAAAAACAAATAAATAAGTATATTGACAATTAACTCAATTCTGACTACAATGTAGTCTTGCAGGTAATTACCATCAAAATCTATCACATCTCACCAAGTTTGATGCAAACCTCCAATCTCGTGAGCACGAAATGACTGCTGTTTTTCTTTAAAGAAAATGTCATTCAACTGTACTGTATTTCGGAAATATGGATGTACAGAGTGTGAAAATGATGATAGTCAGTTGGCTCCTAGTCTGGGCTGTAAGACAGATTAAGCAGAATCTTCCAACCCATACTGGCCAGCTGCTGAAAGGTCATATTTGCTGTATGTGCTGGCATACAGTCGTAGTGGTATCGGAATATGTTAATTTTTGGATCGTACGGAAACACGCAAGTTATTAGGCTGGTGGTCAATCGTAGATTCTATCAGTTGCATGAGAACGACAACATCATCGCTGGAATGGAGCTACCTGGATTGGGTTCATCTTAAAGCGAGAAATCTTTATATTTGAACTGCTGAAACCAACAATAACCGATCTGCTTGTTGATTGAAACGTCACCCAAAAGCCTTGATGATAGGCTCTTGAGAGTTCATTGCGTTGAGGCCACTTTTGAAGTGAGAGGACAACAGTATGCGAATGTGTTCTTTTGATATTGTCAGACATTGGTAATTTATTTATGTGCAATGAAATATGTCGTAAAATTTTTTGTGGCTATTCTACTTATACTCATATCGAACATTTCTTCAGTCGTTTTCAGAAAAAAGTCGAAATTTCTAAGTTTAATGTTTACATCGTTATATAATAACTTAGAGAGGCTTTACAATAAGAGCCCATAAATTGTTTTTGCTTGTCATCTATTTAGAAAAAATAAATAAATTACAAACAAGTTAAAATGAAATATAAAACCATAATAAATAAGTTATAATTTTTTATTACATATCGGAATTAAAATTTAAATTTGTGATTTATTTAATAAATATTTATATAATTTTAAGCTTAATTTAAGCTTATATTAATTATTATTATATATATTATCTTAATTATATTTTTATTTTATTAAAAGTATTATATTTTAATATATTAAAAATATAATTATCCAATTACATCAAACGAAACCTAGAAATTTATCGCCTACTCTACATAAATCCATTAATATCTGGAAGTCGTTGTCCAGCAGGTGGGGAACTTCTGCTTTATAATAAGACTTTATGAATCTAATTATTATACTAAACTTTATTCATAAAAACTGTTCCTTAAACCTAGTGTGCATGTACAGTACATGTGTCGAGTGACAATGTTCTGGGCCGACAAATGACATTATTTACAGATGTTCCAAGAAACAAACTATCCAAGTACCATTTAACTCATATTTCGGCAGAATATAACATTTTTTAGCATTTAATTTCAATTATTATTACTTAATTTATAATCTGAAAATTAAGAAAAATTAATGTATGGTCGGTAAAATCGTCTATTTACTAATTCTTTGAAATATAATTTAAAAAAAAATTCATTTAATGATATGTTTATATTAAATATATTCAAAACGACGTCAGGTAAAATAAAATTGACAGATGTGCACGAAATGCAGCAGTTTCGTCCTGCGTAAATATCGAATATAAACATTTTTTTAAATAATAATTATAATAATAATAATCTATCAAAATTTAAAGAAGAAACTGTTGTTACATCGCACGCCTATTTTTATGACGGGAACGAGCCCGAATTTTATACAGTCTTACTGTTTTATTGATTTAGTACTAATATGCAAGATAGTTTAAAACAAAATTATAAGACATCCTTAAACATGGAAAAAGAAAAAAATATTCGCGTGCTGAAGAAATAGAAATTTCATTCTGAGGATTACATTGATTTACACTCCCATACGATACCTTATGTACAAACCAAAAATGGACCGATCTGCCAATGAGAAATGACCATTTCGATGAGGTCCGGTCAGGTCGTCCAAAACAAAAGCAAGCGTATGTGAGCTGATCGATACCGGTGCATAAACAGATTTATTGTCAGATAGCTTACGATAAACCAATGTCTTCTTGTTCTTGAGAGACGTTTATGAAAAATCCGATTCAAACTGGCGAATAATTCCGGAAGTCGGGTCCTACGTAGGTTGTTGGCCCGGGGCTACTCTCGTCTTTCTACTTGACTAGAGACGACCAAAGTTCGATTAGACACAGTCAATGTGTTGCAGGCAGCTCGAATGTACACGCGGCGGCAGCTGATCACATGTTCCCACTAGAGAGAAATTAAAGGTCGTGTAGCGTAGCCTCGAAGTTCAAACGGAATTTGGTAGGACGAAGTAAATTGTAGTAAAAATGGATTCTATATAAAGGCACGTTAGAGAGAGAATTTTGTCTCTTGTTTGTTAAGAGAAGAATCGAATGTTTCTCGGAGAAAACGAGCAACGGGTCTTGGGAAGGATCACTGAGTAATCGTGAACCTATATCATCGTAAACAATATATCTATTAACATTTTTGTAATTTAGTTACTTGTTTAGAAATATTGGCATACTCGTAATATGTATGTATCTATCAAAAAACGGTGAGAATTGGTACGCAATATTTTTTTATTTGCAGGTTAAGCGCAATTCCTCGAGATATAGGCTATTTAATAATCTTCTATCTTCTATATAAATATATATGTAAATGTTCGTTTGTTCAAAATCTTAAATCTCCAAAAGTTCTTAACCGATTGCTGTGATATTTTGACATAACGTTGCATTTAAATATTGTACGCGTGTTTTTTTTTATATTATATAGATGTCGAAATTACCCCGCGGGGGAAAGGGACAAAATTAAGGCTTACTGTAAAGAACTCGGCTTCTATTATACTATTTTAGAAGAGGTTTTTNTTTTTTATATTATATAGATGTCGAAATTACCCCGCGGGGGAAAGGGACAAAATTAAGGCTTACTGTAAAGAACTCGGCTTCTATCATACTATTTTAGAAGAGGTTTTTGCGTTTTTTGATTGCATTTTAATAGGGTACGTCAAGAGAATGTACAGCAAGAAAAATTTTTCGAAATTCCCTCCCATGGGGAATGTTATACTTTTATAATAGATACATTTTGTGCCACAGCAACTGTGACCGAGTTCAGCTAGTATATCAATAATAAGATTGTGCTAAAACTGTAACGATTGTCATTTCACATGAAAACAAATAACGATGATGGCAGAATAAAAACTGGCATTTCATAGATTTAAATGTCGCATGAATTTAAAGTTTTTGTCGTTTTTCAAATGTTTGCAACACGCAACAACGGAGTGTATTGGAGTAACCGCGCAGAAAAGGTGGCATAAACAAGAAAATAATCCGATAATTGACATAATTTACAGCTACTTTTTTACATTATATTCGTATCACGTTACAGTTTATTCCAGTCACTTACTAATTTTATTTACATTAAAATCAATAAACTTTTAAAATAATAATTGTAATAATAATAATAAGCTTCGAATATCAAAATTTAACGAAGAAACTGTTGTTACATCGCACGCCTATTTTTATGACGGGAACGAGCCCGAATTTTATACAGTCTTACTGTTTTTATTGATTTAGTACTAATATGCAAGATAGTTTAAAACAAAATTATAAGACATCCTTAAACATGGAAAAAGAAAAAAATATTCGCGTGCTGAAGAAATAGAAATTTCATTCTGAGGATTACATTGATTTACACTCCCATACGATACCTTATGTACAAACCAAAAATGGACCGATCTGCCAATGAGAAATGACCATTTCGATGAGGTCCGGTCAGGTCGTCCAAAACAAAAGCAAGCGTATGTGAGCTGATCGATACCGGTGCATAAACAGATTTATTGTCAGATAGCTTACGATAAACCAATGTCTTCTTGTTCTTGAGAGACGTTTATGAAAAATCCGATTCAAACTGGCGAATAATTCCGGAAGTCGGGTCCTACGTAGGTTGTTGGCCCGGGGCTACTCTCGTCTTTCTACTTGACTAGAGACGACCAAAGTTCGATTAGACACAGTCAATGTGTTGCAGGCAGCTCGAATGTACACGCGGCGGCAGCTGATCACATGTTCCCACTAGAGAGAAATTAAAGGTCGTGTAGCGTAGCCTCGAAGTTCAAACGGAATTTGGTAGGACGAAGTAAATTGTAGTAAAAATGGATTCTATATAAAGGCACGTTAGAGAGAGAATTTTGTCTCTTGTTTGTTAAGAGAAGAATCGAATGTTTCTCGGAGAAAACGAGCAACGGGTCTTGGGAAGGATCACTGAGTAATCGTGAACCTATATCATCGTAAACAATATATCTATTAACATTTTTGTAATTTAGTTACTTGTTTAGAAATATTGGCATACTCGTAATATGTATGTATCTATCAAAAAACGGTGAGAATTGGTACGCAATATTTTTTTATTTGCAGGTTAAGCGCAATTCCTCGAGATATAGGCTATTTAATAATCTTCTATCTTCTATATAAATATATATGTAAATGTTCGTTTGTTCAAAATCTTAAATCTCCAAAAGTTCTTAACCGATTGCTGTGATATTTTGACATAACGTTGCATTTGAATATTGTACGCGTGTTTTTTTTTTTATATTATATAGATGTCGAAATTACCCCGCGGGGGAAAGGGACAAAATTAAGGCTTACTGTAAAGAACTCGGCTTCTATCATACTATTTTAGAAGAGGTTTTTGCGTTTTTTGATTGCATTTTAATAGGGTACGTCAAGAGAATGTACAGCAAGAAAAATTTTTCGAAATTCCCTCCCATGGGGAATGTTATACTTTTATAATAGATACATTTTGTGCCACAGCAACTGTGACCGAGTTCAGCTAGTATATCAATAATAAGATTGTGCTAAAACTGTAACGATTGTCATTTCACATGAAAACAAATAACGATGATGGCAGAATAAAAACTGGCATTTCATAGATTTAAATGTCGCATGAATTTAAAGTTTTTGTCGTTTTTCAAATGTTTGCAACACGCAACAACGGAGTGTATTGGAGTAACCGCGCAGAAAAGGTGGCATAAACAAGAAAATAATCCGATAATTGACATAATTTACAGCTACTTTTTTACATTATATTCGTATCACGTTACAGTTTATTCCAGTCACTTACTAATTTTATTTACATTAAAATCAATAAACTTTTAAAATAATAATTAAAAATTACATACGAATTTGTTAAAAGTATTAACTTTAAGGACACCCCTCTTATAATTTGATAAATCTTAAAATGAAGAAAATTAAAATAAATAAATAAAAAATAATTTTCTGACTCAGTAAGTTTACACGTGTTTATCAAACACGTGGCGTAAAGAGAAATTAACAGATGTGCACAGGAGTGTTGCAACTAGAGGATTTGATCCCGGGATCTCGAAAATCGGGATCCGGGGATCCCGACCACTTTTCAGTCCCAAAATTTTCGGGATTAAGTTTTCCTAATCCCGAGATTTTCGGGATTGACATCATTTTAAAAAAAATTGCAAAATAGACTGCATGAAGCGAAACGTTCAGTGCCAGTGCTTTTAACAGAATTGCTTGCCTATCATTTTAATATAAAATACAAGAAATTTTATTCCAAGCAAGCAGCAGAAATTAACCAAGCGGGCTTGCGATGCTTGCTTGGAATAAAACTTCTTGTATTTTCAACTAAAATGATAGGCAAGCAGTTCTCACTGGGTTACTTGGTAATATACTTCATTTTTGTATTTTTGAATTTTCGCGGGCGCCAATCGATTTTCTGGCGCAGTCGAGAGCACTACTCAGTGCGTTTTACCTGTCAATGTGTCAGCCATCTTGTTTTGCCAGTGTAGTTAATATAGACCCGACGCCTCTCGCTTAGGGGGGTCGACCTTAGGTGAAAAGGTTACGACCCTCGCCTTGCCCGCGATCTGTCAGGATGATGCGAGAAAGTCTTTTTACGTTTCGGGGTAGTGGTTTGCTGGACGCTGAGAGACTCACACAGAGACCGAATTTACAAAATTAACGCGTTTATTTTTAGAAAGACATGCTTACAATGATCGAAACAATCGGGATTGTAGCCTTTACTCCTACAATCCCGATCCGTGTCGACCGGACTGTTTTCTTCCATCCTCCCCGTGTCCTCGAAGCTTATAAGTATTTACTAACGATTCCTCCAACTTCCATCAAACCTAAACGCGTTTTCTCAGCAGCTGCATATATGTGCAACAAATTGAGAAGCAGACTTGGTGATGAGACACTGGATGCGTTGTTATTTCTCAGATCATATTTTCGCAATTCAAATTAGAATGTTCCTATTAGATTAGTTTTCTTTATATTTAAGAAAAATGTGACTGATTAATATTATTTTTAAATACTTTTTGCTAAGAAACTTACTTTACTACCTACTTACTAGGTTGTTATATGAAAGTAGTCTATTTAGTCGATGTTAAGAGAGATTTTTGTTAATTTTCAACGTTTATTTGCATAGTTTGTTACATAAAGGTTTTTTCAATTTATGTGAGTTTAAAGAGATCTCAGTGATGCTTAAAAAAGAATAAATTTAACATGAAGACAGTGATTTTAAGTCTGGTTAGTCTGACTGTAAGTCTGATTAGTTAGAGTGATTAAATTAACTAGGTGTATACCGTAAAATACGTTGATTTTTGTCTAAATTTTGATTTTTGATTTCTGTAAGATTTCTTATTTTTTATCCTCAATACCGAAATAATCCCGGGATCCCGGGATTGAATAAGTATAATCCCGAAATCCCGGGATTAGAAATAAGGACCGGGATCGAATTCCCTAGTTGCAACATCAAAATCGGTAACTGTTTAATTTAATAACAAATTAGATGTGAATACGTAGCTTAATTTTAATAGAACTATTAGGAACAATCTGATTTTTATTTTTTCAATTTAATTAAATTTTTATTTTGAAAAGTTGTTAATTAACTTCAATTTAAATTCTATTTCTATAAACGTTAATATTTCAAGTAAACCAACATTTAAAAGAAAAGTTGGTCAAAATTCGTCATTTTTTCCAATCTAGATTATTTGTAACAAAAACATTTAGTTTTTCCTGTTTTTTTAATATTTAATACACTGAACAGGCAAGTTGACGATTTATAATATGTATATTAAGTATAGTCTACGTCATGAAATGTTATTTTTGACTTACTAGTGCAAAATGTTCAGGACTTATTAATGTAACTAAAGATACGTAAAATTTTCACATTATACAAAAAATACACAAATAATTTGCAAAAATAATATAAGAAATTTATTGTCGAACATGTGATGCCTGCTTCGATGACCAACGAGTATGGGGGATTTGTAGCGGTAATTATATTTGTGGAAAAATCTTCATAGGATAGCATATGGTTAGGCCCGTCGCGAGTAGTGAGCTGGGGTTATTCTCGAACTCTAAAAAAACTTAGATGCCAGTATAGTCCTACTCCTATAAATTACAACTTTTAATCACTAACAAACTTGTTACTTATTACTAACAAAAAGAACAAAATTTTAACACTGCTTTTCATTACAAAAACAAATATTATAAACAAAAATTTTTGTCATTTCTTTCGTTCAAAAAATAACTAAAGGGTTTGGTCAGGCGAAAGTCCTCGTACAAGCTCTTGACGTCCCTACATGTAGGTACTAAAAGCATATAACTTTCGTGTGATAATTAATACTAAGCTGGTCTAGCTTTAGTTATTGAACAACAGTACGATTTTTATTCTCAACGATGCATTAAACATTCGTTTAACAAATTAATCTTAAATGAATATTTGGTTAGAAAATTTTCTCATAAATTAATGATTGTTTTATCTTATTGTTTTCCTCTCGCATTTAAAAATAAGAATAACAATTATTTATCTAGTTATTTAAGTAAAACACTTTTTTCAAGTAGAAAAATTGTAGAGCTATAAATTCCCACTCTCGTCGGCCCGTCTGATTGTCTTTCCTTAATCTCAACAACGGAGTTAGATAGTTGAAAGACGAGGCACTCTCTTCTTTCATCTCGCGTACATAAGATAATCGAATTTAAATTTATTTAATTGTTTTTGTAATTTCATTAGTTTTGGTTTTATAAATTTGTCTGCTTTTAAATATTTTATAAAATTTTAATTGTAATCGAGTTAAGATTATTTATACTAATGGACTACCAAGTTTTACACGAACAAATAATACAGTAACTTTAATCAAATATACATTTTAGTCATAATGAAAAATAAAATAAAGATCACTTTACGTTTTATTTTCTTTTCATTTATTTGTTTTGCTAGTAACTATAAATCATGGAAATTTAACAATCGTTTATTTAAGCAAAAATTTCTATTTTTATAAACAACGTTCTCTTTGATTTTTGCAACGTTTTCTTTTTTTTTTTTTTTTAATCTATTTCCACTTTTTGGAAACTTATCTCATAGTTTATAAACTTTTTTTTATTTTACTAAGATTAGTTCTCTGAATTTAATAAAAGACATTTGAAAATGTTATAAAGAAACGCTTTTTACTAACATAAATGCATTAAAAAGTAATATAAATAAATCGTCTTCAGGTTTTACAGTGTTCTTGGTAAATAAAAGTGTTAGGAACTCGTGGGAAGTTCATAAAAACCGATGCAAATTATGACTAAGAATATTTATATACACTTTCATTTCAATATTTATATTCACTTTCACATACACTTTCATTACATACACATATACATTATATACTATTTATATACGTTTCATTTTGACTAAAAAGTCAAAAATAAACGAAAAAACGTTTCTTTAAAACTTTTAAAAATTATTTATGTTCTACTTTTTCATTTTATGTCTGTAACCCTGACTTATAAAAATTCTTCTTGTTTTAGGATTTAATTGAGAAGAAGGTGAAAAGTTAAGTTACCCGATTTTATTTCGATAGTACAGTCAGTACAATCAAAAAGGGAAAACCAGTTATTTTACTTTTTGTGCCATTTATTATCAGATTTTTACAAATTTTAAGTTTTCGCTATTGTACATATACAGTATGTATACATACAAATACACACGAGTGCAAAATTTGAAGTAGATCGGAAATTGGGAAATGAATGAAAATTGAAAGGCAGACGAAAGAACAGACAGAGTAATTTAACAAAAATCTTACAAAAATGTTTATTTCTTTTTCTTAATAAGTTGTACTTATTTTCTGCAACCTTCACTTAAATAGAGATAAAGTGTGTAACATATTGGATGTAGTACTTTTAATTTTTTTCATTGATATTAAATATTAATAGCATATTAATTTAAGAGATAATTATAATCTATTTTATAAAATTTTGTATAGTTGTAAGCATATAAAAGTATAAATTGTAAGCAGAGTTTAAAATCTCCTACTCATTAGAGCCAGTCTCCTATTAACGCCACATCTGCGCTTGTCAAGAATTCGAACTCAGAGGTCACAAAGGGGGAGGAATGGGGATAGAGCAGGAAAGGTCTTCACCTTTCTCCGTGCACGTGTGGGAAACGGGCGTAAAATTTATCTGTGCTTGTAATTACCTTTCTTTTTAGTTCAATCATTGTATTCTTAACTTTTGGGATGTTACATAAATATTCCGAATCCTAACACAATAAAAATTACAAATTATTTCTCGTAACGTTTTTGGGAGGATCAAGTTATCCTCATCGATAAATATTTAATTAAAACCTTTAAAGTAGAAATAGTAGTTTGAAATGACGAATAAATAAATCGCTCCAGTGGATACTATTACACATTGGTTAGTCTAAACGAGAATGCCTCACAGCGTGTGACGTAACAAAATAGATACTATAATAAATCCACACAACAGATGAAGCTGCATTTTCACCTACACAACTGTTTGATAAATTACGCATAAATATGAAATATTCTGCTGTTTGTTTTCTCTTTTTATGCTCGAATTTAATAATTTGTTCCACGTCATCGTTTATCGAGTCGAGGGTGCTCGAAGTTGATCCGGACGCAAACAGAAATGTGGTAAATTTAAAATTTACACGTTTTATAATCTTTCAATATATATATATATACATATTTGTTAAGTTTAAGTTTATTTTTATATTTGATATAGACCGAAATAATAATCAGCAGAGGTTATCCAGTGGAAGAATATACGGTCCAAACGAAGGATGGCTACCTTTTGAAACTATTTAGAATTCCCTATGGCCGAAAAAGTCAAGTACAAAACACCAAAAATCGTCCAGTAGTGTTCCTGCAACACGGTCTTCTGGGATCTGCCACTGACTGGGTGATCAACTTCCCTGACCAGAGCCTTAGTAAGTCATGTTTTTCGAGGATTGATCTGTTTCAACGACTAAAACCTTTAAATTAGAAATGTATGGCTTAAAATTTAAATAATCGTTTACATATAAATTTCTAATTAATTATAAAAGTATAATGGTATTTGAGGCGAAACGTTAGGAATGCCTGTTCTATGTGACTTACAGAATTATGTTATTTTTGAAATTCTGTTCGATTGATTTTGATTAAACTGTCATTTTCCATTAATTGAAGCGAGGTATCCAAAAATGTAATAAAAATTGGAGTAGGATATTGTCGGGTAGTATCGGCAACCTAAGTTTCTCTTATATTATAAAAAATTTTACAACTCAATTGGTCCAGATTACATTCCATAAAAAATTTCATTGTCTTATAAAAACACCTGTTAAAACTCATTTTTCGAAGATAAAAATATTAATTTTTCAACACTTTTTACAGTCATTGCATTTTTACCAAGTTTAATTTTGTAGGGTGTAGCGGACATGAGAAAAATCTGCAAGAAGACAATAACTTTTGGTTTCACAAACAACTTTTTATTATTAGATACAGTTATTATTGAGAAATTTATAAAAATACAAATTACAGATGGTAAAACTAAGTTATTACATGATAAGAAAGTTGTATAAATGAGAAAAAATTGTCAATATGAAAATTTAACAATTTGTTTTAATGACAAATGCATTTTGTGTTTATTTTTTTTGATAATGTAAACATGCCATTCATAAAAATATTTGTTTCCTTCAAGATCAGCGCAATTTTTGTGAGCCTAACCTGTACAAACTGTACATTGAATCCAGTTTTTTTGAAAGGTTTCACCACAGATGATGCAGTGAGTCTTTTGGTCTTCTCTCTTTTCTTGAACTGATTTAGGCCTATCTACTGTCGCTTTCTTTGTTTCACCTTATGTTCCCCAGCAGCTTTCCCTTGGCTGCATAGAGTCTTTCTTTTTCTTCTTTCTTTTATTTATTCTGTCGTAGTTTATCCATATTGTCTCATAAAACAAAAACATTCCGTGAGAATATAATTCTTATCAATTTTAAACTGTTTCCGATACAACCCGAAACATCATAGAACAAACCATTGGTTACAACATACGTATTAGTAAGCTTAAGGAGATTTCCGGCCTACAAGATTAAGAATAATAAATGTTGTTTTCAACAATAAACAAAAACAACTTATTCTCATTTTCAGACAAGCTATGACAACCAGAAGTCATCTTCGTTCACACAAAACATTATTAAAACTACCAAATTTTCTGCCACATCTCAACAAAACTACTGATTGACTAAATATGGCGGGAATCTGAACTTTCTTTATTCACCAACATGCTGGTATCTTCACAGATTCTGCCACTTGCAGCAAATGTTATAAACGCTCTTGCCGGATACTATCCGCCGTCCGATACTACTTGACCTTTTTCTACGTGACATCGTTTTCGAAATATAAAGTCGTAGCACTGTGAAGTAGTCGAATCATGCATAAAGGGAAAACGGAAGAGAGGTACCGATACGGAATGTGAGCCTGGTAGACACCGCGTCAGACTCCACAGTTACAAAGAAAATCGTCTTGATTTATTTAAAACACAAAAACAACAAGCTTACAGCAATTATATTCTTAATATCTCTGCAAGTGAACACTGTAAATTTTCTGGTTCTTTTCCAAGAGAGAATCCTGAGAGAAGGATTTATTAATTTTCACTTTTGCTCTGGAGCGATGTTGTTCAGTCAGACCCCGTAGAAGATGAGGTCAATCCTTATAGAGTCCTGCATGAGGCGGAGAATTCCATTAAGTAAGATCTTGCACTATGAGAAATTCGGAGGGAGAATATATCTGTGTCCGTGAAATCAGTTTTTATCATATTTGGTCCCAGACAACTACTTCGAAAAATTAGCTTTTCTTATCCCCACTTTCTAATTGGTCGTCACTCGTTACTAAGTGTAACGAGATCTGAACCCAGATAGCGGGATGAGGCGAAACGCACATGTAATTCGTTCCCAACCGGAGTTAGTTGATATTAGGACTTTACATTGCCTAGTTTCCCTTTGTCTAATTTCTGAGAAAAGGTTTTTTTAATCTTTCTCTATTAAATTTAGTATTTTCTTTTATAGGCAAAAAACTGTATTTTACAATATTAAAAAATGCAGTGGTTTTTAGATTTCCGAATGTAGATCCGAATGTAGTTCCGAAGACATTCCAGAACCTCACAGCACGAGTGCCCACAACAAAGCGATATCGCACAAATTGCGGCACTTTACCGTGTGATTTTCCATTGTCGCTAGCGCGTTTTATAGGCTTATAGAGTGGAGTTAGTTCTCGATATTTAATGAGGCGAGTTTGATAAAACTTTGCTATTTTTCATTATTGTAATGAGGTACCCAAAAATGTAATGAGGATCCGTTTAAATGCAAAAATACGAGTCCATGTCTTCGTTTTCGATATATACAGTAGACCTATTAAAGCAGAATTTACCCACGCAGGGTTGGTCGGTATGACCCGTTAAGGGTCGACGAAAGTTTGAGAAAGTCGCAAATATAAAAAATTATTTCATAATTTTACACATGTTTTCGCTCTTAAATAAATGTGATAAGTTTTTTTTTTTTTTAGTTATCGAAGAGGAGATGGCGCATATATTATACAGTAAATAACGTAATATTGAAGGAAATCACCAAACAAAATTCTTAAAAGAAATTAGTACAAGAAAACAGTTGGGAACCATTGTATTTAAGTGACTCTGATATGACTGAACGCGCCTAAAGAAATTTATGCCTAGGGGTCAAACATAAAAACAGCATTGCGGGTACGTAACGAAAAATAGGCGCGAAACACGAACAAAAACCAAAATCAAACAATCCTTTGCGATTCATTTGTTCTCGAATCGCCTCTTTGTATCGGAAAGTACTTTTTTTTTAACTCTTTCCGCCCTGTGGGCATTAAGAGACCCTCTTTTTGCAAGCCCATTATGGGTTCGGCCAGGCCCACAATGGGGCTGCCGGATGGTGAGGGACGGGGCCCGTCATATCCGAACGGATTACCCCCCGGAAAAATTCCTGGGGATTTTTCGATCCGTTCGGATTCGAACCGGGTCCCCCAGAGCAGTAGGCTGCCACCTTGGCCTATCGGGAAGTACTGTATAGTACATCTGTTTGTGTTTGTCAGATACAAAGATCTCCTCTTCTATGCCTAAGAGATAGCTTCTATCTTTCCCGCATCGCTTCAATTCTAGCGCGATGTCCTAGTGTAACAATATACAGATTATCATATTGTTTGTGTTCTAAACGGGTACAGGTTCGCACGTAGTTTTGCACACGTTCGAGTAAATTCAACTAAAATAAAGTCAATAAAAAAAATCATTGCTTTAATTCTAATACTATTTCTTATTGAAGAGAATATTAATTCTTGTAACGTTCTGTACTTTTCAATAATTAAAATATTTTGTTAAATTATGGTAGGTTATATCTTCGCTGACGAAGGTTACGATGTCTGGATGGGAAATCAGAGAGGGAACACTTACGCCCGAAAGCATATCAAATATTCGACCGAAGAAGACAAATTTTGGGATTTCAGGTCAGTAAAAGGCGAACTTGCGAAATCTTTGTACATGAATTTAAAACGTTTCTTTGTAGTATTGACGAACATGCCAAGTATGATACACCGGATAGTATAGACTTTGTCCTAAACAAAACAGGACAAAGTCAATTATATTATGTGGGATTTTCGCAAGGTAACATGATAGTCTATGCATTTCTCTCCGAGAATCCCGAGTACAACAAGGTAAGAAATGTGTCCACTTACGTGCACACAGCTTTTACAACTTATTTAAAATTAAAATATTGAATTTTCCAGATCAAAGCAGTACTTTCTCTAGGTCCAACGGCATGGCTCGGTCATATTAAGAGTCTTCCTCTTCGTCTATTAGCTCCTTTTACTAGTGAAGCTCAAGTGAGCATTATGAATAATAATGTTCCTGGAAAAATTATGGAATCACTTTCTCATTATGTTGTTTTTATAGTGTTTTAAGCACTTAGCAAAGAAATAAAATAAGCAATTGATGCTGTTGGAAAAAGGCACAATGAACATTTATTTCAACGAAACATTTACACAACAGCAAAATGGCGAACTTCGAACACTCCAAAACTCCAGCGTTCTAAATTCTATTTAAAATCAAACAACTTCCAAATCGAATGCTACCTGGCAAAATTGTTATAATTCTCAATAGATGCAAAATATCTTTTTATTAGGCCTAATAGTCAAACCTTTTGACTGCTTTAATTATGACTTAAAGAATCGAAATAACAATACCTTGTATATAAATTAAACAGTAAATGAAATGAACCTCAGCAGAATAATTGAAAATCATTCTGTAAACACCTTTTTGCATCTGGGATTCCGTTTATTTAGCAAACGTTTTTATCCTAGTCTAATAGGCTATCCTCAGGCTATAATTTTTTGAAACATCTTAACCGTTAAATATTGTTTAAAAATAGAATATAATAAAAGAATAACAATTTTTAAATATTTGAATATAAAGCTAAAGTAACTAAAAATTAATATAAATAATAAAATAGTAGTAGAATGTAAAATAAATAAATAAAAGTATACAAAAATATATAGCCTAGTAGAAATGAGGTAATAATTATGGTCTTCCAAGACACTTATTTTTTTTACAATGTATTACCATGCCATTGTGAACTGTCCGCATCTGTTGCATTATCTTTCAATCTGCGTTTGTATATTTCAAGTTTTTTTAACGTTTTATGCTTATGTAAACCTAAAACAAAAAAACAGCAAATCTAGTGGAATCATGAGATTCACTTTTAACAGAGGTATAACTAACATCATGAAAGAAATCGCAGAACGTAAAGGGTCCAATATGATAGTAAAAACTACCCCAACTATGTATTGATTTTTAACAAACGATAAGGATAGATTAGAAACAGAAGAAATGGCAGATGTGTACAGAATACCGCATGATACCATGCAGTTAAGAATAGACAATGTTTACATCGATGTCACCACAAGAAACTTGAAAGTTAAACTCAAGGAACATCAACATAACGTAAGAAAAACATCCAGTAACCCGGTACTCTCCAGGATGACGCAGACTGAAAGCTCGGTGATAAAATAAAAAGTGGCAAATATCATTAAGGCTATATATGAATACTCCCCTACATCATCACAGAACGCTGAAAAACTTAAAATATACACGCGCAGGTTGAAAGATAATGCAAGAGATGCCGATAGTTTACCAACGGCATGAATATATATTGTAAAAAATAAGTTTGTCGGAAGCCATAATTATTCCATTTTTACTATATATTTTGTATACTTTTGTATTATTTATTTTACATTTAACTGTTATTTTATTATTTATATTAATTTTTAATTATTTTTTCTTTATATTCAAATATTTAAAAATTGTTATTATTTTTTTTTCTATAAAATTCCAGTTTTAAACAATATTTAACGGTTAAGATGTCCCAAAAAATTATGGCCTGAAGATAGCCTATTAGACAAGGTTAAAAACGTTTGCTAAATAAAAGCGAATCCCAGCAGCCAAAATGGTGTTTACGGAATGATTATAAATTAAACACGTTATTTTTTGTTTTTACTTTTACATGCAGGAAAACATTTTTGAATCACATAAAATTAAAGTAAGGTTATGTACGGGATTAAGCAATTTAAAAAAAATTAATTAATACATTTTTACACTGCAAGGTTTAGACAATCTTACTTCTAGTATAATTTGCTTCTTGTTTCAAAGACTATATTAATTTTCTATTGGCTATTAATATGCCTTAAACCCAACCTTATCATAACGACTACAAATGAATTTAATGTGATGGTTTATTCATGTAATTTATTTATTGACTTTAATCTGTATTTAGGATGTATAAAGTCATCCCTGTTCAGTTGGTTACAATATTATATAGTATTAAGTTAAAAAGTTAAGCGAAGAAACAGTCACTTTGAAGTCATTTATGGTCGTAATAATAAGCTTGAATTTAAGGCATATTAACAACCAATAGAAAATTAATGTTAGTTTTTTTTTCAGTCATTGATTTCACTCATGAAAATAAAATTCTTTTCGAAAGCTTTCCATTTTCACCGAACAGTAGTCAAGACACTCGATTTCCATACAGAACTTTGTTCTGGACCAGTTTCTTAAATTTTCATCACATGTTTTCTAACAGATTTAAAAGTCTACTGTTTGCTGAACAATGTATTATGTCGGTGCAGTGTTGGCGAGAAAATTTTAATAGTTGCAACCGCATGAAAAGATACTTTGTCATCTTGGAGTATGACATCATCGCCATCCAACATGTTTTCAATGGATGGAATAAAAATGTTCACCAAAACGTCAACGTATGTCTGGGCATTACGTTGCCATTTTGATATAGCGATGGTCAGGTCAGCTCTCCCTGTACTTTACCTGACACGAAACAACATAAGTGAAATAGGAAATTTGTCGATTTCTTCAGGTTCTTATAAGCTTCGTTAGAACGGCTTGAGACTAAACTTCCAGCGTCACCTCGATACCGATGCAAATTCGTGAGTTATCACTAAATATCTCTTTCATTCAGTACTACAGTTCACGATTGTTTTTCTTTAGCCATTGTAACCTTGTTTTCTCATGTTTTGTGTCTGAAGTGCTGTCGTTTCGCTTTTGTTTATAAATGTACCATTTCTTTGAAATTAATTTTTACTTTTCTCTCATAAGCCCTAACACCTACTTCTTTTCATTTGTTATTCATCCGTTTTGTCGTACATTTCTTATTTTTAAGAGACATTGCTGTTAGTTTTATATCCTAACACGTTAATATTTTTCATGGTTGACCAGTTTCCTTTCCTACATTCTCAATTCTCAATACTTGCAGACCAGTTTTGATACAGTTGACTGTAAACAGTTTGCTACTTTTCAATAGTCGTTGCTAAATTTCCTTCCTTAAAGAACTTTACGATTCTATTAAACGATTCCTTCTAATATTTCGTTGGATAATTCCATTGTGTTGGTGCAATGATTTTGTTACAATAACAGAAAAGTGGGGTATGTGAGTTGCTTACACACATTTATTTTATATTCGGATTACATATTGAACAATATATCAATATATATAATATTAATATTTTATAAATATATAACGATTCTCTGTTTTATAATTTCAAAATTTTTCCTGTATGCGGTGTTATACAATTGTATAGAAATTAAATATATAATATAGAAAAACGCATGGCCATTAATACAAAGTTATTCTGTATCAATTGCTTGTTTTATTTCTTTGCTGCATGCTTAAAACACTATAAAAACAACATCGTCATGAAAAAAATTCCGTAATTTTTGCCAGGAGTCGAATAAAATATTTTTCGATTAAAGATTTTAACTTAAGATTGGTTCAGTTTTTATATTCCGTTCTAGGACACAAAGAATTTTTACCAAACGATTTTATTACGAAACTATTTGCTCAAACTGCCTGTAATGTTGATGTCGTAAGGTCGATATGCTCCAATATCTATTTTCAAATAAGCGGATATGACTTTTCTCAACTAAATGAGGTATGATAAGATAGATTGTAGCGAATATTTAAAATTATCTTATGTCTAATAAATTAGATTATTTCAGTCTCGCCTAGATGTCTACTTTTCTCATTTTCCTGCGGGAACATCTACTAAAAACATAATCCACCTTGGACAGGTAGGTTATGTTGTTTAATATATGGAGGAAATTAAAATATAAATAATTGAAATAATTTAAGCTTATCGTAGCTGGTAAATTCAAAAGAATTTCAGAAGTACTATTATGGGCTATTAGAAAATTTAAAGAAATACAAACAGGTAAGGAGAAAATTTTCTCTTCGATATTTAGATCTTCATCCGTTTATGCGATTGTGTTTATCTTTTAGGTTCAGCCACCAAAGTATGATGTTCGAAAAATTAAAACTCCAATCGGACTTTTTTGGAGTTTGAACGACCTTCTGGCAAATACTGAAGACGTGGATATACTTCGAAAGAACCTCCCGAATTTGATAGTCGATTATCAAGTACCGCTAGAAGAATGGGGCCATCTAGATTTCATGTTTGCAAAAGAAACAAAGAAATATGTTTATGACGAATTACTGCGAGAATTAAAAAGTATTTAGAAACTTTCTTTGTATATAAAATAATCCACTTGTCAGTTATGTTCTAATTCAATGCATGTTTAACCAGTACTAAATATTTTTTGTTCGTATAAAATTTAACATTATATAATTTGGATGTGACTAAAATTTTACGGTTTCGGTTCCGGTAAATTTCCGGTTACTTTTACCTGCGTGTTATTAGATCACGATGACTGAGAGTTTAGTGGATTTGACCATTCTGTAATCAATAAAATAAAAATATATAATAAATTAGTAAGTTATGTTTTGTTGTTATTCATAACTGTTAGGATGTCATTTAGTTTTAATAGGAATGCCCGAATAATTGCGAAGCAGACTATATTATCATTAACTTCGAATTATCTGTTAATATCGTGTTGTAAGAGTGACATTTTGACATTTTGAAAAAACAATTGGTTGGCAATTAACTTAAAATCGACAAAAATTCAGTCTTCCCGGTAATCACCATCAATATCAATTACACATCACCACTTTTTATGTAAAGTTTCAATGTCGTATAGAATGACTGGGGTTTTTCTTTAAAGAAAATGTCATTTAACCGTACTGTATTTTGTCAATATGACTCTGCAAGGTGTAAACTTATCATAATTATATTTTTAGTATTTTAGGAGTATTATATTTTAATAGATTACAAATATAATTATCCACTCACATCAAACGACTCCTAGAAATTTAACTCCTCTTTACATAAATCGATTCCCATTGGCATTTGGGAATCGATGCAGAGCAGAGTGGAATCCTCTGCTATGTGTTAGGATGTTATGAATCTAATTTTATAATAATAACTGTATTATACTAAACTTTATGCTAAAAGAGAATTCCTTTGAATCTACTGTGCCTGTATAGTACGTGCCGTGTGACAATGTTATGTGCCGTCAAATGACATCATTTACAGGTGTTCCCTACAACAAACTCTCACTCTATTTCTATTCATATTTCGGCAGAATAATGGCATTTTATCGCATTTAATTTCGATTATTATCACTTAATTTATAGTTTGAAAATTAAGAAAAATTAATGTATGGTCTGTAAAATCGTATCTTTACTAATTCTTTGGAATATAATTAAAAAAAAAATTCATTTAATGATATGTTTATATTAAATATATTCAAAACGATGTCAGGTAAAATAAAATTGACAGATGTGCACGAAATGCAGCAGTTTCGTTCTGCGTAAATATCGAATATAGGCCTAAACATTTTAAAATTAAATAGTAATTATAATATTAATAATCTTCGACTATCAAAATTTAATGAAGAAACTGTTGTTACATCGCACGCCTATTTTTATAACGGGAACAAGCTCGAATTTTGTACAGACTTAATTTTTTTATTGATTTAGTACTAATATGTAAAATGGTATAGAGCAAAATTATAAGATATTTTTAAATATAGAAAAGAGACAAAAAATATTCAAAGAGCAAAGTTCAATTAGGCATAGTCGGTGTAATAGGCAGCTCGTGTGTTACACCCAGCGGCAGCTGATCAGAAGCTCACACCAGAGAATGATGAAACGTCCAGCATAGCCTCGAAGTTGGTAAGAGAAGAATCGGATGTTTTTGGAGAAAAAAAACAGCGGGTCTTGGGGAAGATCCCTGTGTTCCCGTCAGCCTTACATCATCGTGAACAATATATCTATTAACATTTTTGTAATTTAGTTACTTGTTTAGTAATATTGGCATACTCGTAATATGTATGTACATATGAAAAAATGGTGATAAAATGCTACGCAAATATTCTTTATTTGCAAGTTAAGCGCAATGCCTCCAGATATATTTAACAATATAACAATAATAAGATTGTGCCTAAAACTGTAACGTTCGTCATTTCACAAGGAAACAAATAATGATTATGGCAGAATAAAAACTGGCATTTCATAGATTTAAATGTCGCATTTGAATTTAAAGTTTTGTCGTTTTTTAAATGTTTGCAACTCGCAACAATGGAGTATATTAGAGTAACCGTGAAAAACAAGTGGCATAAACAAGAGAAAAATCCGATGATTAACATAATTTACGGCTACGTTTGAATACAATATATTCGTATCACGTTACAGTTTATTCCCGTCACTCACGTATATTATTTACATTATAATTAAGAAACTTTTTTGCTAATAGTTAAAAATTACATACGAATTTGTTAAAAGTATTAACTTTAAGGACACCCCCCCTTATAATTTATATGCCTTAAAATGAAGAAAATTAAAATAAATCAATAAAAATAATTTTCTGACTCAGTAAGTTTACAGGAATTTATCAAACAAGTGGCTTAAAGGGAAATTAACAGATGTGCACAGAAAACGAGTGTTGTAATATCAAAATTGGTAGCTGTTTACTAACAAATTAGATGTGAATACGTAGCTTAACAATAGCTTAATCAAATTACTAAGAATATTCTGATTTATGTTTTTTGAATTTAATTACAGTAGACCCCCTATAACGTGTAGAAACGTTCCACGTTATACGAATTTCACGTTGTAAGAATCTTTAAATACATGAGCCAATCGCAGCCCGACACGTGTGAAGTTTACGACTACGGCTGTTTGAAAGGTTTTCTTCCATAAAATTAATCAATTCTAGACTAATTCGACTCAACATTTCCAAAACACGTATAATTTTTTGGCAATAATCCGTATAAACTATGATATAAACAAAAAATTGTAGGATTACTTACCGAGTGTGCACCGTTCGACGTCGACATTGCTTAAGCTTGTTTTCGTAGCGGAGCAGCGCACCAAACGGAGGCCGCGATTTCTGATAAGTTATTTTTCTGCGAAAAATTCGTTGAACTTTGGAGACATCATTAATAGAAATAATTTTTATGGTCGTTGAATAGGAAATGTTTCTTTCACAAGAAATGTATAAAATTACAGTACTGTATTAGACTTACGGTACCTAATTTATATACTGTACAGACGATAGTAAACTCAACTTACTCGCCTAAACTCTCCGTAGCGTGGCGCTAGATGACGGAAAGTATATATATAATTATAATAAAGTTACAATAAATTAAGTTAATATATAATTATATATACAGTACTTAATTTATATATAATTAATATATAATTATATGTACAGTACCTAATTTATATATAATACTGTACAGACGATAGTAAACTCAATTTACCCGCCTAAACTCTCCGTAGCGTGGCGCTGGACGGCGGAAAGTAGTTCGGCTGCTCGTCCACTATTGGTCCAGATTCGACCAATCTTGTCGAGACACGAGTCGGCGACGACGTTTTATGAGTCCCTTTTAGCGTCTTTATACGAATACTGTCGCAATTTTTTCGCCAGGTTATAGGAATCTCCGTTATAGGAACACGCATTATAGGGGGTCTACTGTAAATTCTCATTTTGAAAAGTTGTTAATTTCAATTTGTACTCTGTTTCTATAAATGTTAATATTTCAAGAAAACCAACGTTTAAAAGAAAAGTATGCACTAACATATTCTTGGGCGGTTTTATGCAATTATTACATATTTGATTTTTGATCAGATTTTAATATTTTCTGCCTGGAAACTATGAATAAAGTGAATGATCCTGTAATCTTTGTTCTTGTTTTAACGTTTTTTCGGTAGAAATATCGGATAAGATGAACTGGAAGACCGTAATACGAGAATTTTATTTCTTACTTACAAAATAAATTAAACTAATAATAATAATAATAATAATCTTTATTTGGCGTAAAAGGCTTTCGCCTGTTACAAGGGCGTTTTATTTTAAAAAAACGCGTATTAACTTCTCATATAATCACGTCTCAACAACATTGATATATTCTATTTACTGATCTATAGAATTACATTAGTATTTTGTCACAATTATCATTTAATAAGTTGTTTAACGTAGTTATATAACATATAAATCGTGTTAGTATTAGCTCTTTCAAAAGTCTTATACATTTTCATCTCACTAGTACAGTTAGCCAGCGGCCCCATCTGCAGCCTGTGTAGTTTATCGTTTTCATTATAGCATTTACATATAATATGAACTCTAGATAAAATTTTGTTTCAATTTGGACATTCAGATTGGGTATAATCTATAGGCCTATATATATCATTTATAATTATTTCATTTTTATTTAACCTAATGTGTATAAAAAACTTTTTGATGTTAAAAGCTAGATTTGTCAATATACAGTATATTTATTATTTACTGGGTAATTTAAAATTGTTGTATACGAGCTTATGTTTTGCCGTTTTCGTATATCTTCAATGTCTTGAACAATGGAGAACTCCATAGCTCTGTATATTATTTCTTTACTATACTGCTTCATATTATGTGTACGATCCAAAAACAATTTAATAGAGAATCCGTATTTATTTATTATCTTCGATAGCTGTATTATCTAACTTTGTCTTAAGTCCGTTTCCCTTGATTTGTGATATAATAAAAACAGCAATTTTGTTGTTATGTCTTCTGCCTTAATGATTTTTTATAAAAACATTAAATATCTTTTTATTAATATAGTATTTAGTCTAAATCTATTTGTTTCTAAACTTAAAGCACTGCCCGGGATATTAAATTCTAGCTGGAATATCTTGCGTATAAATATATTCTATATTTTTTTCAAAGTCATTAAATTTATCCATACTCCAAACTGGGGCACCATAGCCCATTGAATTCATCACAAGCGAATTAAAAAGTTGAAAGTGTGTTCGTAAGTTCTTTAGTTTTGCCTTACAGAATAGACCAATTAAGTTATTTATTGCAATTTTTGTTTTATTTAGTGAATTTTTTAATGTTTCTCAAACGAAAGGTTTGGCGTAAATGTTATTCCTAAAAATTTTAGTTTCTTAACTATCTTCACTTCTTTTTTCTTAATAAAAAAGGACATGTGCTTTTTGGATACATTACTACCGTTTCTGAATATCATTATTGTTGATTTATTTGGATTTATTTTAACTCAACTTTTCTAAGTACTCACAAATTTGTTGGATCTTTCTACGGAGCGCAGCTGCCGTAGAAGCTACCAGCACAATGTCATCAGCATATGATAGCTGATATGGTCTGATTTTCGATTTGTATACCATCTTCGTCTCTTTCAAAACAATTATTTAGGTCAAATAGATAAAAATTGAAAAGATATGGGGACAACGGATCTCCTTGTAATAGTCCTATGTAAGTAATAAACGGTGTCCAGATATTTGTATTTTGTTTAATGATTGTCTTATACAGTATTTTCCAAACAGCAACCCTATCATTTTTATCAAAAGTTCATTTCCCCAACATAAAATTAATTTGCCCGAATAAATTAAACTACAAATTTACTTAAATTTCAAATATTACTCTAAAAAAATTAACTAAAGAGCTTTAATTAACCGCTTGCCCAACTCTCCGCTTAGTTAATATGCTTCATCTATTGTTTCTAATATAGACTACTGATAAACATTTTTATAACAAATGTGTAATTTTATCTGTATGATTGTGAATGAGGATTTCGTAAGGTAAGCTAAGTTCTGATCTGTTTCGAACTATATCTACAAACTCAAATTAATTGTGAAAAAAACACAAAGTTTTTATTCACATGACATTCAATAGTTTAGATTTTCTCCGTCAAAGACAAATATAGAACAATCTTCGCATTTGAGTACAAAAAACTCCAATCGGTTTTTGTTTTCCAACAGATCGAAAGTCACGGCTTTTTAAAAGTCCGATAGAAAAACGTTCCAATTTCACAGTGACGTCGTTTCCTTCACTCGTTAGTCCAGAGCGGGCTATTTTTTAAATTTATATAGATTATTTGTAACAAAAAGTTCGTAGTGATTTATACCTTGTAAGAGAAAACCCTCCTTACACAATCCCCTTAGCTTTGCTGAACATTCATCCACTCGCTTCGATCTCTCCTAGTCTCCTCACTTCGCTCACTTGTTCCAAACTTTCGTGAGGACTTAGTTATTTCAAGTGCCGCCATTTATATTTGTTTTTATGTGACGGGAAAAAGCGTCACGACGATTTTAAGTTAAATATTCGCCTCGCTTTTTTTGGATTTGGATTCGTGATTTGGAAATTATGCGAAAAGGTGTACAGTTTATGAAACATTTAGTACCTCTATTATAGTTTCTGTATTTTTACTACCGCGTAACGTTTGAATTGTGTTTGGATGAAGGGTTGCAAAATTGAGTAAAGTTACGCAAAAACAACATTTCGTAATTAGATATGCTATACATACATATTGGATATAAATGTAAAGTGGATCCAGTCCGATGAACAAGCAGGATTTAAGCTTTATTATGTATATGTTAAGTGTGCCTTAAGTAATGTTATTTTTGGCTTACTGGTTCCAAAAGATCAGGTACTTATTAATGTAACTAAAGGAATGTAATTTTTTTTATCACACAGCAAATACACAGCTAATCTACAGGCATAATATAAGAAATTTGTTGTTTAACACATGATGTCAGCTTCGATCATCTACGACTATGTGGGATCTAAAGCAATAATTATATTTCTGAAAAAATATTTCATAGGATAGCATATGGTCAGGTCCCACGAGAGAGGTGAGCTGGGGTTTTTCTCCAGAAAACTTAAACGCCAGTATGGTCCTACTCCTATAAATTAATAATCAAAATTTTCTCGTATTTCGCTCGTTCAAAAAATAAAAGGATTTGGCTGAGGCAAAATGAGCACGCTCTACTCCAGGGCACATACGTCCGTGCATATAGGTACTAAAAATATGTAAATAGTTATAACATTCATGTGATAGTTAATACTATACTTTCTTCGTTTTAGTTACTGTTCAACAGTAGGAATTTTTTTCAACGTTCGTCTAATAAATTAATCTAAAATAAATATTTGGTTAGAAAATTCTCATAAATTAACGAATGTTTTATCTCATCATTTTTCTCTCGCATTTAAAGATAAGAATAACAATAAATTATCTAATTAGTTAAGTAAGAAACTTATTTACATAACTGAGATTAATTTAAAATTATAACAACTATAATTATTCCTATTTCATTTGTTAATATAAAGCTTTCTTCTGCTGCCATCTGTTGTCTCGTCCCTTAACATTATCGATGCACTTTTATCAATTTTGATTATTGCTCTTTACCATTTGATTTTTTTGTTTCGTTACAAAAAATTAATTAAAGATTTCTTCTTCGTCGTCTAAAGCTTTCTCGATCCGTAATTTGTTATTAATATAGGAGCGAAGGGATAATGGTAATATAATCTGTTAGGTTGACAAATAAATTTCACATTTATTAGTCACAAATTTTCATATGTTAAAGCCGTTTGACACTGTGCTAAATTTGAACTTGAACAGATAAAATAAGGAATCAGATATTCAGTTTTTAACGCAGGTTCACTACTATGTGATCGATGACATTTGTTAGATGTAATAGAGTTTCAACACACTTACTAAAACACCTTTTCTTGCAGCCGACGCTTTATTATAACAACTTTCAAACGTTTTCGATCTTGTTAAAAGACCTTTCTCAAGAAAATAAAATTAACTAAGTAACAAAATAAACACCACAATCGTAAATCGAACGCTTAGTACGAATAACTGTTTTTCTTTATTATAACAACTTTCAAACGTTTTCGGTCTTGTTAAAAGACCTTTCTCAAGAAAATAAAATTAACTAAGTAACAAAATAAACACCACAATCGTAAATCGAACGCTTAGTACGAATAACTGTTTTTCTTTATTATAACAACTTTCAAACGTTTTCGGTCTTGTTAAAAGACCTTTCTCAAGAAAATAAAATTAACTAAGTAACAAAATAAACACCACAATCGTAAATCGAACGCTTAGTACGAATAACTGTTTTTCTTTATTATAACAACTTTCAAACGTTTTCGGTCTTGTTAAAAGACCTTTCTCAAGAAAATAAAATTAACTAAGTAACAAAATAAACACCACAATCGTAAATCGAACGCTTAGTACGAATAACTGTTTTTCTTTATTATAACAACTTTCAAACGTTTTCGGTCTTGTTAAAAGACCTTTCTCAAGAAAATAAAATTAACTAAGTAACAAAATAAACACCACAATCGTAAATCGAACGCTTAGTACGAATAACTGTTTTTCTTTATTATAACAACTTTCAAACGTTTTCGGTCTTGTTAAAAGACCTTTCTCAAGAAAATAAAATTAACTAAGTAACAAAATAAACACCACAATCGTAAATCGAACGCTTAGTACGAATAACTGTTTTTCTTTATTATAACAACTTTCAAACGTTTTCGGTCTTGTTAAAAGACCTTTCTCAAGAAAATAAAATTAACTAAGTAACAAAATAAACACCACAATCGTAAATCGAACGCTTAGTACGAATAACTGTTTTTCTTTATTATAACAACTTTCAAACGTTTTCGGTCTTGTTAAAAGACCTTTCTCAAGAAAATAAAATTAACTAAGTAACAAAATAAACACCACAATCGTAAATCGAACGCTTAGTACGAATAACTGTTTTTCTTTATTATAACAACTTTCAAACGTTTTCGGTCTTGTTAAAAGACCTTTCTCAAGAAAATAAAATTAACTAAGTAACAAAATAAACACCACAATCGTAAATCGAACGCTTAGTACGAATAACTGTTTTTCTTTATTATAACAACTTTCAAACGTTTTCGGTCTTGTTAAAAGACCTTTCTCAAGAAAATAAAATTAACTAAGTAACAAAATAAACACCACAATCGTAAATCGAACGCTTAGTACGAATAACTGTTTTTCTTTATTATAACAACTTTCAAACGTTTTCGGTCNTATTTCTTTAAACATGGCCTACTTCTTAAAAGTTTATAACGTCATTTAAATATATTACTGTGACCAATTGAGAATAGAAATATTAAATGCATTACTTTATAAATGTATTGCTTTTTCTGATTATACTTTTGATTTTCTGGTATAGGAAAGTATTTAATTTAAATAATAGTATGAAAATATCTAGAATTTAAACTATTTTAAATAACAATTAATTATGAAAATTTAAAATTAATTTTAAATTTTAATCAATAGTTTAATTAGATCTAAGCTTTTTTTGATGAAGTAAAAATATAAATAGCTGGGTGATTAATTAACTGGTTAAACATTTTTATATAATTAATTATAATTATTTGGAACGAAAATGAAGTGATTTTTCATATAGAGATATTTGAAAATAATTTTAGAATTTAATAGCATTACTCTTTATATATAAAATACTTAGCTTTAAATCGTCACGATACTTTTTATACGACACGATTTTAAAATTTGTTCTCCAAAAGATGGTAGATCATAATGGGCATCAAAGATTTTCTACATTAAGCAAAATAGCAGAAATTGTTATGGATATGCCACATAGTAATGCTTGAAAGGAAGGAGCTTTAAGCATTATAGAGAAAAATAAAACTATTGTCAGAAGTTGTTTACAGAACGAAGGGAAAGTTGTGTTCTCTGATTACTTGTAAATTTCAGTGGTTTTCAAGCAATACTAAATAGCATGAATTACAAACTGGTTTGGATTTCATGACGAAAGCTAAGGCTGCGACTAGAAATTACAATGTTGCAATGACTAACATTGTAAAAAGTAATCGTTTTCCAATTCAAAATGTGCCTGTACTGTTAAATACCGATAAATGTATTATTGCCTGGGCGAACAGTAAGCGAGCTCAGGCTTATGTTATATCTATATAATTTTACTTAAATATTTTGATATTTAAGTTATGCTAAGTAATAATATTAATTTTATACAATTAATTACAATAGTTTGAAACCAAAATAGCCTAATATGAAAGGATTTATCCATTATAAATTATACATTATCCTGTAACCTAATTCATACAGTAAATCAATAATTTCCTGCATAAATTAGGATGTAGGACTAAATTTGCAATGTTTCTCGAGCTATAAAAGTATATCGTATTATTATAGCCTTAACATCATGCAAATAATAACTTAGATTCAAATATTATAGTTTAATGTTTTAAGGATTTTGGCGTTGTAAACAGATTCTTGCGAATAATTTAATAGACCTGTTTTATAAAATTATTTCTGTTCCTATAATGTAGTATTATCTGAACTTTCAGGTTTTGTAGGTTTATATTATATTATTGTCCTTCTAAAATAGTACAAAAATAGCCTATTTTCGAAACGTATGCATATAATATTAAATAATTTAGCTTCTGTTATTCAACATTATGGGTAATTATTTTTTATTTTGAAGTAAAATTAAATTTAAAAAAAATTGAAAAAAAAACTAAAATATATATATATATAAAGTTCATTTATAATACACAGAAAACATTTTAGGAAATTTCCTTGCTTTAGTGATGAGAAATTCTTTCGAATATCAAACTGAAGCACGCGTACTCCAGTTTGAATATTAAAGATGTAATAATTAAACGATTGTATCTGTCAACATCTGCAAATCCTCTCACAAAAGAAATGAAAAATTCTGAAATTAAAAATATACATATATATATATATATAATATTTTAAAATGATTGCAGATGACATAAGAAAAGCATGTTATTTTTGTGGTATTTTTATTGCTAATAAAGTATGTAATATTCTACCATTTTAAATAGAAAATTTAATTATTATTTTTTCGGATGTATTTATTTAATTTCTAATTTTTTAATCTATAAGGTCATATTTAAAAATAAATTAGCCATTATTCATTACGTAATTATTAATTATATAGGCCTAGACCCTATTTTTATTTATTTTTCAATACTAATTAAGCAATTAGTATTCACAACTAATTAAGCAATTAGCAATATTATAACAATTGTAGAAGAGTCATAATAATGAAATTTATTTAGACAAAAATATCATAAATATGTAGGCCTAAAATATAATAATTATGGATCATAACAGGTTCAATAGGCTTTCTATATAACTAACTACTTTGTAATATGTTACAATTTTATATGATACTAGCTTTTGCTTGCGGCTTCGCTCGCGTTAAGAAGTATTATTATTAATTAGGTATAGTTTTTGCGGCTTTACTTTCGTTTAGCGTGTGTAAAAAATTAGGGCCTACAAAACTTCTTTGTACAACTATGTACAAAGGGTACAATATAATCCCCGCAAAAACTATACCTAATTGACCCCCGTCAAATATAATCCCCATCAAATATTTAGGTATAGTATGTACTATTAGATACGGCGGCCACTCATCATCGGGTATATGTAACTCAGTGAAAACACAACGATAGCGCGTTTTAAAATACTACTAACGCCATCTATTGTCAACATTTAGAACTAAAAATTATTTTGTTCGTCTTAATTTATTCGTTCCATTAGGTACTGATAGGTTCAAACTAATACATTTACATCCCCCAT
>NW_019385127.1:319084-322615 GCF_000671375.1 Centruroides sculpturatus | reverse complement strand
CCGGGCTCCTTCTCTCTCCCACAAGAAATAGAGCACACAAAAAATATAAAACAGTAAATAAAACAAAACTAAATAATATGAAAAACTAAAACAAATCTTAAATTTTTATTAATAAAAAATATTTAATATACAACAATAAACTTCAGTTTTTCTAAAAAAGTTTGAACAGTTTGTTTATAAATTTAAAAAAATTGAAATTTATGTTATTAAATTTCAATTTAACAACATAATATTACCTTAAAATATTAATTGTTTAATTTAATCTTTTTGGTTAATCTAAATATATAAAATTACTTGTCCAGACTGACTGACTCACTGATTCATCATCGCCCAGAGCAAACCGTTGAACCTAAAGAGGAAAAATTTGGTACACAGTTAGGGTACGTCTCATGAAAACGCACACTAAGAAGGGATTTTTCGAAATTCCCCTGCGGGGGGAGAGAGAGAGCATTAAGGTTTAACCAGAAGAACGGCTTCTACTGTATTATTTTAGATGCGATTTTTTGTTTTTACGTTTAGTCTTCATCGAGTACTTAGGTGTATTAAATTGATAACATTTCAGACATTGTTATAAATATTTTCATATATTTCGATTTTTTAACCAAATATTCGAATCGTTTTAAATTCGAATTTGTTATTGCATATTGGTTCGACTATAGAACGATTGTAAACGTTCCAGAAAATTGATCAAATTGAAAACAGTTTGTTTGATTCTCAGCAATTCTCATTATTCTCAGCGATAGGTGTTATATAACAATTACTACGGTTGTTGAAATACTGAATACAAATGGGGTTTGCTTGCAAAACCACCGCGAGCGAAGTCGCGGGTAACAGCTAGTATTTAAATAATGTAATATTTTACCCACGAAAGATAAACTGAATAATGAAAAAAATAATTTAAATAAAAGCCAAGATAGTTTTTAAAAAGTAAGTACCGTATATCTGCGCAGATAAGACAACCTTCAGATAAGACGAGATATAAATTTTCGTCGAAGTTTTATAGTTTTAGCATATATCTGTCCTATAAGACGACCCCCAAACTATCAACAATTTATCAATTTAGTTTAGATCAACGATCATCATCTGGATAATAATACTGTATACGGAATTATGTCCTATTCGTATTTTTTGTATTCCTTGTCCTAATTTTTTGAAAGAACTTCAAATTTTATTTTCTTGCATCTGGCAGCACTGCCTTGCAATGGTTGCAAACCTTCACTGATTCGGGCATTCGGGTAATGACCTTGACTATTCAAAAAAACATCGTGAGGGCTATTCTATTTTGTGGACATACTCTACTCTCTACTAGTAAATAATTACGGTTTTTCAGTTTTTTATAATGATTTNGCTGTGCGTTGATAGATCACTGTGTCAGTCACCTTTGAGTTTTATATATATAGATATATTTATTGGACTATATATAATTGGTTCGTATGAATATAAACTTTTATGGTTTCTGAATGTTTTTTAAATGAATTTTTAAAATTTTTAACGGTCAAAGTTGAGAAAAGTCGGTTATGTAATGGACAAATATGAGAATGGTCCGTTACGCCAATTTAAATTTGTAATTGAAACCGTTGAGAAAAGTCTGTTTCGTCGATTCAAATTTGCAACGGACAAAGTTGAGAAAAATTTTGAATTTTGAATTTCTGGCATATAGAGTTACAGACGATTGACGATTGGTCACGCCATGCCATGACGCTATGTTGCGGACCTCCGATAGAGCTACGACAAGAGTATGATTGGTCGGCCGGCACACTTGACGGCTATATAAGATCGAAGTGGAAACGGGAAGTTCAAATTCATCCAAGCAAGATGCCGAAAGCCACTTTCTAAGGAAATTCGCCAGCTGATCGTCAAACATCGAGCAGAGAGGAAAACGGTTCAAGAGATCGCCGAATGCCTCATGATATCGACGAGAGGAGTATCACGCATCCTCAAGCTACATCACGACATAGAGTCTGTGTCGCTGCGGTAATCATCCGGCCGACCGCGACGGACGACTCCCGAAGAGGATGTGCAGTTACAGATCAATAGCCAGGCGAGCCCATTCAAAACTGCGAAAGATCACAAAATTATCTGAATTTAAACGTATCTGTAGATACGGTCAAGAGAAAGTATGTAAAATTTGTATTATAATATTCCAAATTCCAACGAAATTATTTCTATCGATGTAATGAATCGCCAGAAATACAACTTTATTAACTTGTTATTGCGTATATAGAAATGTAGGAAGCAGGATAATATATATATATATATATATGTATATATATATTAGTGTTGCAACGAATAGTATATTCCGCCTCAGGCCGAATAGCCGAATATTCGGCCAAACTATTCGGCTTTATTAGAGCACGTACGAAAATTGGCGCGCAAACCGCATTGTGGCAAGGACCCTGCTCTCTATTGGCCCACCGTCACTATGCTTCTCCCACTCGCATTAATTCGTGACAGTTCAGACAAGAGCGTCATGGCAGTATGTGATAAGTGATGATATCAAATGTGGATAACAATGAAATGACCTACACGTGTAAATAACGGAAGAACAGAGAAGGACTGCAAAATGAAAATGTGAAAATAAATATGAAATTGAGTTGATAACATAATCGAATAAGTCGATTATATTATCAACTCAATAAGCAGCTTATTGGCGCGAAATTCGAGGCCGTGAATGCCAAACAATTGTTGTCATAGACATCGGAAAGCTAAATGCTTGTAATGGAAGTCACTTAGCGTGCGCGGGTGAATGCCTGGGGTCGCTCGGGCAACCAAGCTGTTTCGAATCTGTGAAATCATAACTGTGACTTATACTGACGTCCTATCTGTCTCTTTTCTCCGTTATCACCAGGCTATGGGTCACGCGATTGTAAAATGGGAAATCTACGACGAAAAAGTCACGAATCGAAAGTACCGTGAGCGCGTATTATGATATATGCGTAGGCATACGTGGACTAGAGCGATAGAGGAAAAAGAAAGGGAAGAGCAAAGACGAGCGCTTAAAAAAGAGGATAGGCAGGGTCAGACTCTCAGATGTGCGACGATTCTCGAATGAATAGGTATGTACTGTACGTGTGCTGATCTTTGTAATTATAAATTGTGAATACAAGTGACTAATATTATGTTCTTTTTTATTTTGTGTGTGTTATAAGTTGTAAATAAATACAAAGAAACAACACTAACCCGATAACATTAAATCTAAATACCAAAATGATTAATTTACTGTGTTTTTGTTATTTCTTACTCCTGTTTTTAGGTATTCGGTATTCGGCCGAATACCGAATAGTAAACGAATATTCGTTACATCACTAATATATATACAGTAGAGCGTCGATTATCCGAAAGTCAATCATCCGAAAAAATTCCAGTCGGCAAATTTAAATTTTCGCCAGTGCTATGGCGCTGCAATCTTTGGCTATGTTTTGGGCTACTCAAATATTTTACGTTTTTGATACTAAATTAACTTCTGAAGTATAATTTTTTATTGTTTTTATATTTTTCAATATATTTATTTTGTTTGTACAAAATAAAAAA
>NW_019385127.1:304044-313115 GCF_000671375.1 Centruroides sculpturatus | reverse complement strand
GGTTCGAACATTTTTAAAATCGAAATAGATAAAAATATTTATAACAATGTCTGAAATGTTATTAATTTAATACATCTAAGTACTCGATGAAGACTAAATCCTCTCCCTCTCCCGCCCGCGGGGGAATTTCGAAAAATCCCTTCTTAGTGTGCATTCCCATCGCATACCCTACTAAAACGCAGATAAAAACAGAAAATCGCATCTAAAATAGTACAGTATAAGCCATTCTTCCGGTTAAGCCTTAACGCTCTCCCTTTCCCCCCGCGGGGGAATTTCGAAAAATCCCTTCTAAGTGTGCATTCCGTTGGCGTACCCTACTAAAACACAGATAAAAACAAAAAATCGCATCTAAAATAGTACAGTAGAAGCTGTTTTTCCGGTTAAGCCTTAATCCTTTCCTTCTCCCCCTGGGGGGGATTTTGAAAAATCTCTTCTTAGTGTGTGTTTTCATGACGTACCCTAACTGTGTACCAAATTTCACCACTTTAGGTTCAGCGGTTTGCTCTAAGCGATGATGAATCAGTCAGTGACTCAGTCAGGACAAGTAATTTTATATATTTAGATATCATTGTAATTAATATTATTCAAAGCATTTTGTTCGATGTATAAAACAGCTAAAGAGTTTAATTTTGATTCACTCAGTGAGTTTCGTAAATAACTATACGTTTTAATACTGAGAATGAGTTACTTTCATTAAGATTTAAGAAGAAACATAAGAACACATTTTCTTTAGATTTTAGAATTGACAATAACGATATAAAAAGCAATATATTTTTGTTTATTTCTTTATTATATACAGTTGTTCAACAGAAAAGCAAACTATCTTATTTACAAATCTTTTCAAAATAGACAGTTTGACCGGGCCCTTCTAAAATTCGGGCCCTAGACATATGTTTCATTTGTCTATGCGATGATCCAGCCCTGTTCGTGAAGATTCAGCAATTTCGAGTGCCGCCATTTCTATTTGCTTTTACGTGACAGAAAAAAGTGTCCTGATGATTTTTAAGCTAATATTTTTTATAGAGAGAGTGGATTAGTAAACTTTAGTTTAAAGCCCTCATTTGGTAATTATACGCACAGGTGTTCGTTACTGTGAGAATTCGAGCTCTAGCGTGAATTTTGGAGCTTCGATAAATTTTTCTCATCGTTGTTTTTTCAATTTTCCGTCACTCTGAGAAGTGACCTTTTGGCCTTTTGGATATGGAAGAAAAAACACAACCCACACACTTCTTACTTCGTCCGATTTTAACGTTGATAAAATCGATCGGATAACTCACCAAACGAACAATTATTACTAAGGTTGCAATACATATCCTAACCTTAGTCACCTCTAGCAATTAATTCCGTCAGTATGACACCTGTTATCAAATTTATGAGTTAGAAAGAGTGACAATACCGGATAGGAGAAGTAATAAATCTACAGAAATCTACAGAGAGAAGTATTAATACTACTAATACTACTAATCTACAGAAATACAATTAGTATTGTATATGTTACTGCTAAAGCTCGAAAGTCGTTAATGTGTACTACATTACCTAGCTAATCTGCAGATTAACTACGGTGATCCGTTAAAGTTGTGAAAATTGTTTCATTTCTCAAATTACCTAGATAATGTGCAGAGTATCTAGGTAATCCGCACATTACCTACTAGGCACTCGGTAAAGTAAAAACAAGATCTTTGCCACAAATAAATGTACCACAAATAGGTGTGCTTGTCGCAAAAACCAATTGCTATGAAATTCAAAGTGCCACCAATCTTTAGACTGCACTAATAAGTAAGCACAATTGGATAATGTTACCTATGGTGAGTAAAATGGCGGTTCGTCTCTGATTCCAGCAAAGAGAAGAAAGGAAACAGTGGGGACGCGCGTTCAAACCTAACCTAACCTATTCTAATAATTTGGTTGGTAATAATTATGGTAATTTATTAGACTTAAATTAGGTTAGGTTAGAACGTGCGTCTCCACTGTTTCCTTTCTTCTGTTTGCTGGAATCGGAGACGAGCCGCCATTTTACTCACCATAAATAACATTAACTGCACAATTATATCACGCGATCACCAGAAAAAGTATGATAATTTAATTATTTTTTGTCTCCGGTCCAAAAGTTTTGTATCATTGAAGTCGTCTCTGTCCCCTCAGTTCAGATAGATACTCAAAGTCCCGAAATTCCATAGATGGTTATCTATACAGAGCCGGCCCTACCATAGGGCGAAAGGAGCAGCCGCTCCAAGCGCTAAGTCCTAGGTAATTTGCAGATTACTTAGATAATCTGCACTTTACCTAGGTAATTTGCGAAATAGAACAATTTTAGCAACTTTAACGGATCACCCTAGTTAATTAGCAGATTAACTAGGTAATGTACACATTAACGACTTTCGAGCTTTAGCGGTAACATATATACTAATTGTCGATTTTCAACA
This sequence comes from Centruroides sculpturatus, assembly GCF_000671375.1. NCBI lineage: Eukaryota > Metazoa > Arthropoda > Arachnida > Scorpiones > Buthidae > Centruroides > Centruroides sculpturatus. The sequence goes on along the minus strand of NW_019385127.1, from coordinate 310,692 downwards.
ATTAGTATATACAATACTAATTGTCGGAAATCGAAACTTCTCTCGACCCGTCGAACTTACACGGGATTGCATCAGAATGTACTCCGAACTTTCCCCTCTCAGGACGGGAATAAAAAGAGGTCGCACTTGAACCTCAGGGCGGACACATCAACAGCACAGCTGAAGCAGATCCCGCCAAGCGGACAGCCGACATAGCCAAGGCGGACACAGCCGGGCAGACTCCCACGACGGACATCACCGTCCATAGAAGACACGAAGAGAAGAGAGACGACGAGTAGATTCAGCCGATCCGTGGACAGTTCGTAAGCAACGCCCATACAGCGTGATCGGGACCACGAGAGGTATTTGATCTAAATTTGATCCTCGCTCTTTCGTTCCTTGTCTGTCTCTTTCTCGGTTATAGATTACTTTAGGCTAGTTGAATTTAATAGAATAAATGTGTTTTATATAGCTAGAACTTAGACGGTTAATCGACGAGCGTATATTCTTGTCGCGATATAGAATAATTTTGAATAATCCCTTTTTGTAGCATTTCGTTTTGAACGCGTATGTATAGGTTTAAGTAATTAGTTAATTAAATGTGTTATTTTATATTTAATGCTGTGTCATCCTTGAGTACAATCGGTAACCTCCTTGCGTGCAATCGGCAACCTGTGGACTTACCCATTTCCTTCTACACTCACATTTTTGCCCTCCTATATAGCCATTTTCTGACCGAGCCGCCGGTAAGCAGGGAGAAGCTCGAAGCTATACCCCCTCGGTTCTCACAGGTACATAAAACATTTAGTTTTTCTGTTTTTATATATATTTAATACTGTGAATAGGCAAGATTGACGCTTTATTATACATATATATGTTACAGTCAAAACCCGTTTTTAGTTAGAACGCGTTTTAACTAGTTGAAACTAGTTTATACTGAATGCAGTGGCGTACCGTAGTTGGGGCGGCAGGGGCGGCCCGCCCCGGGCGGCACTTTTTAGGGGGCGGCAAAATTTCACAATAAATAATAATAATATCTTGTAAAAATTTGAAACGTCCTAATCTATATTTGCATCGCGCCTACGATAGTGCTATCGTCCGGAGAGTCCGGGAATCGGTTCCCCGGATGAGCTAGTAGCTTTTTCATCCGAGGAATTCCTGCGAAACCTGTTGACCGTTTTTTTTTGCCTGTACGATTCATTCGCGTTCATATACGCCACTAATATCCAATAGAACTATTTTAAACAGGTCGCTGAACTACCACCGAATTTTTCATTGCTTGTTCTGTGACAAAACTGAATTTTGGTCTTTTAAATTGAAATACCTAAATAAGGGGGGCGAAATTTTCCTCCGCCTCTGGCGGCTGACACCCACGGTACGCCACTGACTGAATGTCTTTGTTAAAACCCGTTTTGTCTAGTTAAAGCTAGTTTTAATTAANAACATATAAAAGAAAAATAAATGATATAAAAATAGTATAATTTATAACAAATCGATTTAAAACATGATAAAAACAATTTTATAACCGAAGCGGAAATAAATTATAAGAAAGGTATTAAAAGTAAAGAATTCTGACAAAACTGATTCTTAAATATCAAAGACAACATTCTGTTCAATACAATTAAACAATAACCTTGACATCTGACCCACTTAGAACAGAGAAAGGAGTTTTTGTTTACAGAGTAATAAGACACTTAGCACGTTGTTGTCATTAACGGTGGCGAGTGGGTGGTAGCCCAAATGACACCCTGTTGCGAAAGTAATAAACTAAAACCGACCTTGACAGACGATCTTACCTGTCTCTAGTTACTAAGAATAACAAGTGGGGAGGAGTTGTTTAAACGGTAATAAAACACTTGGCGATTTATTAAGTGTCTATTCATATTACCGCAAAAGCAATAAACACTTAACACTGGACTTTGAAACACGTTCTATTCTTCTTCGATTACAAAGGAACCGATGATAATCGGTGAAAGTTGAGATCATCTATTGGCAAATGACACCTGATCTGTTTATTTTAAAGCTGTATCGCCTCTAATTACAGGAAAATAAAGTAAATAAAACATTATAAAGAAAGAAAAGAATGAAAATAACAGATAAATCGTAATTTCTGATAATCAGTGGCGGAAAATTTACAATTTTAAAATAAAAACGGCTGATGCTACGCACGCAGTGTTATGTATGCGATGAACGATTGTCTTGTCAACCTGGATCACGCTTGACTGCACACGTAAGTCCCTCTGGGTGGATTTCCTCACCCCTATTATGGTGCAAATCGGGTCAGTCTACTTCAAGTTAACAGATAGAACGCCCTGACATTACAGGTGATTAATTTCTAGAGCTGCGCATTAGATTTACGCTGATCCTAAAAAATTGCACTGAGCTGGGTTTCAATCAATAAATTTGACGCTGATGTTGAAATTAAAATTAATAAAAGCTTTTTAGGGTTCTTACCAATCGAAAGATTCACAGGAAAACAAATGTCTGATATGAGGAGCGATAAGGCAGGGGTACAATCTAGAATTAAACAATATAATTCGCGAACATTCTATGTTCCGTGTAGTAGTCACTCTCTCAATCTTGTTGTTAATGATATGGCAAAAGCATCCTTGGAAGCCGCTAATTTCTTCAACACGGTCCAAAAAATATATTTATTTTTTTCGGCATCTACTTTTCGATGAGCAATACTTTTAAAACATGTTCAACGTTTAACTTTGAAACCATTGAGTGACACTAGATGGGAGAGTAGGATAGAGACTGTAAGCCTTTCAGATTTCATTTGGGAAATGTATGACGCCTTGCTAAGCATTTACCCAAAACCAAGAAATTGATAATTTAATAAGAGACAAGGCCTCGGGTTTATTAAATTGTTTAACAAATAAAAAGACATAGTCATTTCCAAAAATTTGTAAAACATTTTTTACAAATTATAATGTTTAAATTGGATTGTTTCTGTGTTTTAAGGAACTGTTTCATGGGCGACCGTGTAGTCTAAAAAGAAAGGTCCGGTCGCTGAAGTTTATCCTGAATCATTTTAATGGAAATAAAAAGTGATCGACCAAATTTTTAACAAATTTTTGGAAACGACTATGTCTTTTTATTTATTAAAAATTTTTTTCATCCAGCGAAATTTTAAAAATAAAAAATTTATTAAATTGTATTAAACAATTTAAGTTTTTGTGTTCATTAGTTATTTGGCATAAAATACTAAATTCCATTAATCCAATAAGCAAGTTGATGCGAACAAAAGACTTTGATCAAGCCTTTGCACTTGATCTTTTACAAAACTGCAAAATTACTTTAAAAATCTTCTATCGGATTCGTCCTTCGATGAAACTATTATTGATACAAAAGAAGTTGCTACCGAAATTGATGTGGAGGCTAATTTTGGATCAACAATAACACGACACCACGTTAGAAGAAGGAAAAGGAACTTCTTATACGAAGCACGAGATGAACCCATCAAAGATTCAAAAAATATATATAAAATAGATTTTTTATAATTTACAATCGATCGAGCACTAAATGCACTAGATGCTAGATTTGAACAACTTAGCAATAGTAACTATTTACAATTCTTATATAATATATACGATTTAAATATCATGTCCAAAGAAATGCTATTAAAACACCGTAAGAAGTTAGAATGCATTTTAACTGATGGTGATTCTGTTGTCATAAATGGGGTAGAATTAGCGGAGGAAATTTCAGCAGTATCTGCCCTTTTGGGCAAAAAAGAAAGCCTAAGCAATGTACTGAGCTTAACTACGAAGTTAAATTTTGCCTCAAATCTTACTATTGCTTTAAGAATATTGTTAACAATACCAATAACTGTAGCAAGTGACGAAAAGAGTTTCTCTAAGTTAAAATTAATTAAGAACTTTTTACGTTCGACTACTACACAAAATCGTCTTGATACTTTGGCCATGTTAGCAATTGAGCATGAAATTGTTGATCAAGTAAATTTAAAAGATGCAATAAAAAAGTTTGCCGAACTGAAAGTAAAAAAAAAAGTTTATTGTGATTTTAGGTAAGTTGATTCAATATAATGGCATTTTGATTGTTTGTGCAATAATAGCATTTAAAAATGTAAAAAATATATGGTTAACAATTTAGTGGCTAGGTACAGATATTTCTTAATTAATTTCTACTGTTTTATACTGCTTGATTATGAATGTTATGTTATATGTTTCTTTCTAAATATATGCTTTTATTAAAATTTAAAAAAATAATTTCATTTATATTGAAAATAAAAAAATTTGTATCTTTCTTTAATATAGGCCTATATATATATATATATTCTTAAGGGGCGTCAATTTGTCTTTTTGTACGGGACGATGTAACCGCTAGAACAAGCCCTGATTGGAGAAACCGTGCAGAAAATGTGGCATAAACAAGAAAATAATCCGATAATTGACATAATTTACAGCTACTTTTGTTACATTATATTCGTATCACGTTACGGTTTATTCCAGTCACTTACTAATTTTATTTGCATGAAAATCAAGAAACTTTTTAAATAATAGTTAAAAATTACATACGAATTTGTTAAAAGTATTGACTTTAAGGACACCCCTCTTATAATTTAATAAATCTTAAAATGAAAAAAATTAAAATAAATCAATAAAAATAATTTTCTGACTCAGTAAGTTTACACGAGTTTATCAAACACGTGGCGTAAAGAGAAATTAACAGGTATGCACAGGAGTGTTGCTACATCAAAATCGGTAATTGTTCAATAAGAAATTAGATTTGAATACGTAGCTTAATTTTAATCGAACTATTAGAAACATTCTGATTTATATTTTTTCAATTTATTTAAATTCTTATTTTGAAAAGTTGTTAATTAATTTCAATTTAAATTCTATTTCTATAAACGTTAATATTTCAAGTAAACCAACATTTAAAAGTAAAGTTGGTGAAAGTTCGTCATTTTTTCTAATATAGATTATTTGTAAGAAAAATTTCGTAATGATTCAAATCCTGGGAGGAAGAACCCTCCTTACACAATCCCTGTTAGCTTTGTTGAACACATATCCACTCGCTTTTTCCCCCCTGGCCTTTACACTTCGCTCACTTGTTCCAAACTTTTGTTACCAGGACCGAATTAACCCACTTTAGGTTCCTAGACATTTTCTTCTTACTGGGCCCCTTTTCTCTCCCATAAGAAATAGAGCACACAAAATATATAAAACAGTAAATAAAACAAAACTAAATAATATGAAAAACTAAAACAAATCTTAAATTTTTATTAATAAAAAATATTTAATATACAACAATAAACTTCAGTTTTTCTAAAAAAGTTTGAACAGTTTGTTTATAAATTTAAAAAAATTGAAATTTATGTTATTAAATTTCAATTTAACAACATAATATTACCTTAAAATATTAATTGTTTAATTTAATCTTTTTGGTTAATCTAAATATATAAAATTACTTGTCCAGACTGACTGACTCACTGATTCATCATCGCCCAGAGCAAACCGTTGAACCTAAAGAGGAAAAATTTGGTACACAGTTAGGGTACGTCTCATGAAAACGCACACTAAGAAGGGATTTTTCGAAATTCCCCTGCGGGGGGAGAGAGAGAGCATTAAGGTTTAACCAGAAGAACGGCTTCTACTGTATTATTTTAGATGCGATTTTTTGTTTTTACGTTTAGTCTTCATCGAGTACTTAGGTGTATTAAATTGATAACATTTCAGACATTGTTATAAATATTTTCATATATTTCGATTTTTTAACCAAATATTCGAATCGTTTTAAATTCGAATTTGTTATTGCATATTGGTTCGACTATAGAACGATTGTAAACGTTCCAGAAAATTGATCAAATTGAAAACAGTTTGTTTGATTCTCAGCAATTCTCATTATTCTCAGCGATAGGTGTTATATAACAATTACTACGGTTGTTGAAATACTGAATACAAATGGGGTTTGCTTGCAAAACCACCGCGAGCGAAGTCGCGGGTAACAGCTAGTATTTAAATAATGTAATATTTTACCCACGAAAGATAAACTGAATAATGAAAAAAATAATTTAAATAAAAGCCAAGATAGTTTTTAAAAAGTAAGTACCGTATATCTGCGCAGATAAGACAACCTTCAGATAAGACGAGATATAAATTTTCGTCGAAGTTTTATAGTTTTAGCATATATCTGTCCTATAAGACGACCCCCAAACTATCAACAATTTATCAATTTAGTTTAGATCAACGATCATCATCTGGATAATAATACTGTATACGGAATTATGTCCTATTCGTATTTTTTGTATTCCTTGTCCTAATTTTTTGAAAGAACTTCAAATTTTATTTTCTTGCATCTGGCAGCACTGCCTTGCAATGGTTGCAAACCTTCACTGATTCGGGCATTCGGGTAATGACCTTGACTATTCAAAAAAACATCGTGAGGGCTATTCTATTTTGTGGACATACTCTACTCTCTACTAGTAAATAATTACGGTTTTTCAGTTTTTTATAATGATTTTAATTTATATAAATTTTAATCTAAGTTTTTTTTTGTATATATCCTATAAGACGACCCCGGATGTTGGGACCCTTTTTTTTATGATATAACTATCGTCTTATCTGCGTATATAAATATGAATCAACTTTATTTAAAAATTCTGTTTTCTAGTCTTTAATTCAGCAAAATTATCAATTATTT
>NW_019385127.1:297267-298898 GCF_000671375.1 Centruroides sculpturatus | reverse complement strand
CCCAAACATATTTATGTAGCTAAAATTAGTTTTAACTAATGTTAAAAGTTAAAACTAGTTTTATCTAAAGTCAAAACATGTACAGCAGTAAATTAACTAGACAAAACCCGTTTTGTCTAGTTAAAACTAGAATTTACTGCTAGTCAAAAATGAATTTGAGTTAAAACTAGTTTTAACTCAAATTAAAACTAATAAACTAGACAAAAACTAACTAGACAAAACGGGTTTTAACAAAAACATTCAGTATAAACTAGTTTCAACTAGTTAAAACGCGTTCTAACTAAAAACGGGTTTTGACTGTAACATATATATTACGTATACCTCCTGTAATGCTATTTTTGGCATACTGTTGCAAAAAAATCAGGTATTTATTAATGTAACTAAAACAACGTAAAATTTTTCATCATTCAGAAAACACACAGATAATTTGCATAAATAATATAAGAAATTTATTATCAAACATGTGATGCCTGCTTCGATCAGCTACAAGTATGGGGGATTTGTGGCGGTAATTATATTAGTGGAAAAATCTTCATAGGATAGCATATGATCAGGACCTTCGAGAGGGGTGAGCTGGGGTTATTCTCTAGCTCTGAAAAAACTTAGATGACAGTATAGACCAACTATTTTAAAATAAAGCTTTTAATCACTAACAAACTTATTACTAAGAAAATATATTTTTAAGACTGCTTTTCATTAATAAACAAAACTTTCTGTCATTTCTTTCGTTCAAAAAATAACTAAAGGGTCTGGTCAGGCGAAAGTCCCCGTACAAGCTCTTGACGTCCCTACATGTAGGTACGAAAAGCATATAACTTTCGTGTGATAATTAATACTAAGCTGTCCTAGCTTTAGTTATTGAACGATAGTACGATTTTTCTTCCCAGCGATGCATTAAACATTAGTTTAACATATTAATCTAAAATGAATATTTGGTTAGAAAATTTTCTCATAAATTTGTCTTATCTTATTGTTTTTATCAGGCATTTAAAAATAAGAATAACAATTAATTGTCTAGTTAATTAAGTAAAACACTTTTTTCAAGTAGAGAAATTGTAGAGCTATAAATTCCCACTCTCGTCGGCCCGTCTGATTGTCTTTCCTTAATCTCAACAACAGAGATAGATAGTTGAAAGACGAGGTAGTCTCTTCTTTCATCTCTCGTATATAAGGTAATCGAATTTAAATTTATTTAATTGTTTTTGTAATTTCATTAGTTTTGGTTTTATAAATTTGGCTGATTTTAAACATTTTATAAAATTTTATATGTAATTGAGTTAAGATTATTTATACTAATGGACTACCTAGTTTTACACGAACAAATAGTACAATAACTTTAAACATATATTTTAATCATAATGAAAAATAAAACAGAGATCACTTTACGTTTTATTTTATTTTATTTTATTTGTTTTGCTAGTAACTTTTAATAACGGAAATTTAAGAGTCGTCTATTTCAGTGTTTTTCAACCTTTTTCTACTTGCGGCACACCAAAATGTTATTCCTTTCAAAAACATATGATATGATACTATTAATAGAATTACGTAATGCCACTAACCTATTATTATTGTTATCAACACCTGTGAGCAAGTTTTTTTTTTTTTTTTTTTTTTCATTTTTGGAGAATACA
>NW_019385127.1:290301-296331 GCF_000671375.1 Centruroides sculpturatus | reverse complement strand
CGAAAAATAAAGACATTATTAAATCTGCTAACGTTGCGAAAGGAGTTAAATCAATTTCTAAACAGAGATCGAAGACATTAGATCATGTTGAGAAATTGCTTTTGCTTTGGATAACTGAAAAACGGTGTGCTAGAGACAGCGTATCGGAAGCAATTATTTGCAAGAAAGCTAAAAAAATACATGCTGATCTCATGAAAAATCAAGCAGGAACTAGCCAGCCAGGAAAGCGAGGTGTTTAAAGCCATTTTTTATTTTTTTTTTTTTTTTTTTTTTACATATAATTTCTTAGAATGCATAAAAATGTGTGGCTTGTAATAAAATATAAACAAACATCATCTTATTTCATCAGTGCCTGCGGCAGAGAATGAAATACAAGCATAAGAAACAAAACAACTGTAATAAAAATATATAAATAAAAGTTGAAATTAATAGAATATGTAAAAGTTCACGTCGCACCTTTCACTATGTGACGGCACACCACTGTGCAAGCTGCACACAGGTTGCGGAATACTGGTCTATTTACGCAAAAATTTCTATTTTTATAAACAACGTTCTCTTTGTTTTTGCAACACCGGGATGAACTTTTTTCAATCTATTTCCACTTTTTGGAAACTTATCTCATAGTTAAATTTTTTTTTTTCATTTTACTAAGATTCGTTCTTTGAATTTAATAAAATAGAATTGAAAATTTTATAAAGAAACGCTTTTTATTAATAAAAATGCATTAAAAAGTAATACAAATAAATTGTCGTCAGCTTTCACAGTGTTCTTGGTGAATAAAAGCGTTAGGCGCTCGTGGGAAGTCCATAAAACCCGATACAAATTACGACTAAAAATATTTCTATACACTTTCATTTTTGGTACTAAAAAGTCAAAAATAAATGAAAAAAACATTTGTTTAAAACGTTTTCAAAATTTTTTATTTTCTACATTTTTATTTTATGTCTGTAGCCCTGACTTATAAAAATTCTTTTGATAGTACACAGTCAGTACAATCAAAAAGCGGAAACCAGTTATTCTACTTTTTGTGCCATTTACTATCAGATTTTTACAAATTTTAAGTTTTCGCTACAGTATATATATATACAAATACATATTCTGAGGTCAAGTGAAGACATCAGAATTTCCGGGTCTCTTTCGGTAACAAGTTCGCCCCTAGCCGGAGTCGGAGTCGGAGTCGGTAGATTTTTACGCGACTCTACAGCCCTGGTATATATACAAATACATACGGGTGCAAAATTTGAAGGAGATCGGAAATTGGGAAATGAATGAAAATTGAAAGACAGACGAAAGAACAGACAGAGTAATTTAATAAAAATCTTACAAAAATGTTTATTTTTTTTTCTTAATAAGTTGTACTTGATTTCTGCAATCTTCACTTAAATAAAGTGTGTAACATATTGGATGTAGTACTTTTAATTTTTATCATTGATATTAAATAATAATAACATATTAATTTATGAAATAATTATAACCTATTTATAAAATTTTGTATAGTTGCAAGCATATAAAAGTATAAATTGTAAGCAGAGTTTAAAATCTGCTACTCATTGGAACCCTTTCTTAATAAATCCACATCTGCGCTTGTCAAGAATTCGGAGAACTCAGAGGTCACAAAGGGAAGCGAATGGGGATAGAGCAGGAAAGGTCTTCACCTTTCTCCGTGCACGTGTGGGGAACGGGCGTAAAATTTATCTGTGCTTGTAATTACCTTTCTTTTTAGTTCAATCATTGTATTCTTAACTTTTGAGATGTTACATAAATATTCCGAATCCTAACACAATGAAAATTACAAATTATTTCTCGTAACGTTTTTGGGAGAATCAAGTTATCCTTATCGATAAATATTTAATTAAAACCTTTAAAGTAGAAATAATAGTTTAAAATGACAAATAAATAAATCGCTCCATTGGAAACTACAGTATTACACATTGGTTAAATGAGAATGCCTCACGGCGTGTGACGTAACAAAATAGATATAATAAATCCATACAATAGATGAAGCTGCATTCTCACCTACACATCTGTTCGATACATTTCACATAAATATGAAATATACTGCTGTTTGTTTTCTCTTTTTATGCTCGAGTTTAATAATTTTTTCCACGTCATCGTTTATCGAGTCGAGGCTGCTCGATGTTGATCCGGACGCAAACAGAAATGTGGTAAATTTAAAATTTACGTTTTACAATCTTTCAATGCTCGAATTTAATAATTTGTTCCACGTCATCGTTTATCGAGTCGAGGCTGCTCGAGGTTGATCCGGACGCAAACAGAAATGTGGTAAATTTAAAATTTACACGTTTTATAATCTTTTAATATATACTGTATATACATATTTGTTAAGTTTAAGTTTATTTTTATATTTGATATAGACCGAAATAATAATCAGCAGAGGCTATCCAGTGGAAGAATATACGGTCCAAACGAAGGATGGCTACCTTTTGAAACTATTTAGAATTCCCTATGGCCGAATAAGTCAAGAGCAAAACACCAAAAATCGGACAGTGGTCTTCCTGCAACACGGCCTTCTGGGATCTGCCATTGACTGGGTGATCAATTACCCTCACCAGAGCCTTGGTAAGTCATGTTTTTCGACGATTGATCTGTTTCAACGACTAAAACGTTTAAATTAGAAATGTATGGCTTAAAATTTAAAAATCGTTTACACATAAATTTCTTATTAATTATAACGGTATAATGGTATTTGAGGCGAAGCGTTAGAAAAGCATTTTCTGTGTGCTTAGAGAATTGCGTTTTTTTGAAATTCTGTTCGATCGATTTTGAGTAAACTCTGCCAGTTTTCATTAATTGAAGCGAGGTATGCAAAATATTATAAAAAATTTTACAGGTCAATTGTTCCAGATTACATTCCATATAAAATTTCATTGTCTTATAAAAACACCTGTTAAAACTCATTTTTCTAAGATAAAAATATTAATTTTTGTTTATACTTTTTACAGTCATTACGTTTTTACCAAGTTTAATTTTGTAGGGTGTATCGGACATGAGAAAAATCTGCAAGAAGACAATAACTTTTGGTTTCACAAACAACTTTTTATTATTAGATACAGTTATTATTGAGAAATGAATAAAAATACAAATTACAGATCGTAAACCTAAATTATTACATGATAAGAAAGTTGTATAAATGAGAAAAAATTTAAAAATTACCAATCTGAAAATTTAACAATTCGTTTTAGTGACAAATGCGTTCTGTGTTTATTTTTTCGGTAATGCAAACATGTCATTCATAAAAATATTTGTTTCCTTCAAGATCAGCGCAATTTTTGTGAGCCTGACCTACACAAATCGTACACTGAATCCAGTCTTTTTCAAAGCTTTCACCACAGATGATTCAGTGAGTCTTTTGGTCTTCTCTCTTTTCTTGAACTGATTTAGGCCTATCTACTGTCTTTTTTTTTCACTTTATGTTCCCCAGCAGATTTTTCTTGGCTGCATAGAGTCTTTCTTTTCCTTCTTTTATTTATTCTGCCGTAGTTTATCCATATTGTCTCGTAAAACAAAAACATTCCGTGAGAATATAATTCTTATCAATTTTAATAAACTGTTTCGGATACAACCCAAGTGGCATGCTGTCATTGGAAGCGGTGGATGCGCCGCTTCCCTTGTATTTTCTAAAAAATAAATACATATTAATTTTAATTATATGAAAAGAATCGCACAATATTTTATTATAACCGCATTGTGTATCTTATTACAAATTTCTATACTACAAGTGAAAAAAAATAAGATCGCTGTTGTATATTCGAATATTAGTGGCGGAGTGGAAGCACTGTATCGTCAGCATCCAAAAAGCTAGATTCGCGCATGCGCTTTATAGAGCACCAACCTCATCCGGTTTATCCGGTGGAAGCCCAGAACCTTGGGTGAATGCTACAAGTATAACGCATCCAATTCTATCTAGGACCGGTTCCGGGCTGTTAGCCGCCTGCCCGCTAGATATTTGTATAATGTTAAAAAGTTAACTGTTACTTCGACAGCATCACTTACAACTAAAGTTAATGAATGAGAGAGATGCACGAGATACAGAAAAAGCTCTAGAATTTATTTTCCTTAAATTTACGATTTATGTATCCGTTGTCTTAAAATTTGTCTTTCCACTTTTTCCCGAGACTACAAATATTCGAGTACACAGTAGCCGGTTTTCGGTTACTTAAAAAGTAGTTAAATAATTAAGCGATTGTGGACGTAAACACAACCCTGACGAAAGAACCGAAATTTTACTTAACAAAAGCTTAACCGAACCAATCTATAGCCGAGTACAGTGGGGACTGATTTCTTCGTAATATTAGATGTAATAAAGAGAAAATTTTCCAGTTCAATGCCAGTGACTGAAAAGTTGTAAATTTTAATTAAATTTCTTTTGACTGCTTTTTATATATAAATATTATAAATTCTCTGTAAATCCGCACTAAAAATATATAAATTTTAGGTTTAGGGGTAGACCAACACACAGCAGATAGCTAATCACTTCTCTTTATTTAATCACTGTATATGCATTTCGGTCCTATTAAAGAACCCTCTTCAGTACTACAAAATATAAATATTATAATAAGCCTTATGCGAGTAAAACTACCAATATAACAATTAATATTTTAGTTTTTCATTACCATTTAGGTACACAGCTTGGATTCACATTCCATTAGCACTTTCATATCAAGTGTATTTAGTAACTTTTTCTGATTGTCTATGGTCGTATTTCTAAATTACTATAATAAATATTATTCTAGATTAAAACTTAATAATTATTTACAACAATACCAAATTTTAAAAAACATTTACTATAAGATTCTTAAATATGGTGATTAAATATAACTTATAAAATTTAATTTTTAAGTAACATACCGTTTACAATAAATCAGGGATGTCCAACCTTTTTGTTTCTCTGGGCCGTATTGGAAGAAGTCAAGGAGTTTTGGGCCACCGGCAGTAGCGTAGCGTAGGGGGGGGGGGCAGCAGGGGCGGCCCGCCCCGGACTGCACTTTTTAGGGGGCGGCAAAATTTCACAATAAATAATAATAATAACTTATAAAATTTAATTTTTAAGTAACATACCGTTTACAATAAATCAGGGATGTCCAACCTTTTTGTTTCTCTGGGCCGTATTGGAAGAAGTCAAGGAGTTTTGGGCCACCGGCAGTAGCGTAGCGTAGGGGGGGGCAGCAGGGGCGGCCCGCCCCGGGCTGCACTTTTTAGGGGGCGGCAAAATTTCACAATAAATAATAATAATATCTTTTTTTTTCATATTTTTTCAATATCATATTTAAAACAATTTTTTTTCATATTTTCGTTTACCTACGACTCGGACTGATTGAAATGAGCATGGCAATAGTGTTTCCATTCATCCGGATAGTCCGCGAATCGACTCGCCGTCCGGGGATATCGTGCGTAACCTGTTGACCTTTTTTTTATTTTTGCTTTTTGTTTTTTTTTGTTTGATTGTGCGATTTATTTGTAATCATATACACCTCCAATATCTAATAGGGCTAAGTCACTTGCGTTACTCCTATCCAAGTCTCCCTAGTCCCTAACTGTAACTGATTTAGAACCGGCATGCACTGCAAATTATTCTTCGCATTGCAAAATGATACACTCATACGTCAGGAACTTCTGTTCAAACAAACCTCACCTGCCGTCCAGGTCGGCGATTTTAAAAAAGTGGCAATACTAGCACGGAATTTTTCATTACTTATTCTGTGAATTTTAGTCTTTTAAATTGAGATACCTAAATAAGGGGGCGGTGTAATTTTCCTCTGCCCCGGGCGACTGACACCCACGCTACGCCACTGGCCACAAGTACTGTACATATAATATATACTTGTGGTTCAATATATAAGTATATTTAAGGATTAACATGTCTAGATTATAATAATAAGTATTAAAACTTTATCAAGAAAAAGGATATTTTAAAAATTACTTCTACAGACACTTTCAATTTTTACTTAGAAATAGATAAATTCATTTATTATAAAAGAGACAAACGGAAATTTATTTGAAAAACACAAA